>NW_028258320.1:52334469-52485984 GCF_053883595.1 Heterocephalus glaber | reverse complement strand
AGTCCAGCATTTTGGGTCTCCACCCCACCCCTGGGGTTTTCCAGTTCCTTCCTAGCCTTGGCAGTCTAGGAATAAAAACTTACCCTGTGGTTATTGGTCTTTTGAGAGCTTTCCTCAGTAGCTTAGCCTTCCAATGCTACTTCTAGATGGGCAGATGCTCATGGGGAAAACAAGACACCATAACCAATTCTGAATTTCTGGAATTCCTTTGCTCTTGACCCCATTATTGACTCTCTTGTTAGCTACAGTATCTTAGGATTCTTTCTTTTCTATTTTTTTGTTTGTTTTGCAGTGATGGAGTTCAAACCCAGGACTTCTCACATGGTGGTTAAGTGCTCTACCATGGAGCTGCTTACCAAGGCCAGTGCTTTTGCTTTTAGTGTATTTAGCCTTTCCAGTTTCAGTGGAAGAGTGGGTTTGAAAGGGCTTGCTTACCTTACAGAGAAAAAACAGGGTGATCTTACCCTTCAGTGGCTGATGTGGCTAATACATTTGGTTGTCTGCTCAGTAACCAGCCACTCCTTTTCCTTGTTTTTAACAGGACTCCTTTTCTTTCAGGTATTGTGTGGCTTCGGGATGTGTTACCTCGTTGCACGATGGTCCCAAGATCCCTTACTTGCTCTCCCAGCTAACTGGAGGTAGAAGCTTCCTACTGAGATATGAAAGCACAAGTGGCAGCCCTGGTCAGTGCCGGTTCTAGGCTGCAGGAGCAGATATCTGCTGATCTCTCCGTGGCCTGCGGGACAAGGGCATCGCGTTCTGCCTGCGCAGGCGCTGTGGGAGTGGCGGGCCTAAGGGAGTCACGACTGGCAGGACTGAGATCAGTGACAGGCACACCGGCCCGAAAGGGCCTGCAGAAAGGACGCTGCCTCATCAAAAGGGCTCAGGGGCATCGCGTTAGCAGGACGGCTGCCCTCTGGCCCCAGGAAGACGAGCCACCTGCGGAGAGCAGCCACACACACCACGGGGAGGATCGGTGGGACGGAATGGGGACAAATTGTCTGACGCCGCGAGCCTCCTGCTGTGGACAATGCTGCCGCGCCCGTCTGCGTCGTCTTCGCGAAAGGCGGCCCAGTCCTTAAGCTCTCACCACTTCCTACCCTTTCCTGTCCTGCCTGCCTAGCCTCCCACCCTTTCCTTGGCGCTCTGTCGCCTCTATCACCTCAGAGCTACAGAACCGGCCGCATGCGCATGTGCACCACAGCACTGCGTCCTCCGCGGCGTGGCCCCAGCGGGCCTCCGTAAGGCGCCATCTCCATGGCTACCGTGGGGGTCGAGAGGCCTCCATGGTTGGGTGGTGTGTATTCTTTGCGGCCAGGCTCCAGGCGTGCCAGCAGGCGGGGGGCCCCAGGTGCGGCAGGCGCGGGCCCAGGCCAGGGGATGCGGCGGGGTCCTTGGGCTGTGGGGTGGGTACAGGACCGGGGTCGCCCGGCTGTAGGATGGGGCAGAGTGCACCGGTTGTATGGGCACGGAGTCTTCCCGGTGGGCGGCAGGGGAATGCGGCGCCTCAGCTCCTGTCTGCCGGCAAAGAACACTTCTCAGGCTGGGAACCTGAGCCTAAGCTTCGGGCTTCATTCAGCTGGGCCAGATGGGAAAATCAAGTCAGGGCGTGCCAGGAGCCTATAGTGATCAGGGTGCATGGGGGCCTCCTGTTTCACTCTTACCTGCGGAGGGATTTGTAGCACACCTCTTCTAGTTCCGAGAAAACCGCCCACCATGCAAAGTCCCAGAGCTCCCGCCGCCTGGGACAGTCGCCTTTTTGTCTGACCTGGGCATCTCCTGCAGACCTGGGCATCTCCTGCAGACCTGGGCATCTCATTACCTGTGCACCTACGGGGAGGCTGCCTGACTAACTGGACCTCCACCTTCCTACCAGGAGAGAAATGTACGCACGTACCAGTCATTGGAGTGTCCAGTGGACGAATCCATGTAAAAGCTGTAGCACTCCATTGCTGCACAAAGTGAAACTGCAATTGGAAATGTGCCTCAGCAGTTGAGGTTTTGATTAAAAGTTAAAATCTTGGAATTTTATGATAGGAGGAAAATTTGTGTTGTGTGCGTTATTTGTGCTTTTTTTTTCCTTTTTCATTATTTGGTTTTTAGACGGGGTCTCACTAAGTTGCCCAGGCTGACCTCAAACTTACTCCTCCTGCCTCACCCCACCCCCACCCCCAGTAACTGAGATTACAGGCATGTCCCACTATTCCTAACTAGGAGCAAAGAATTTTAATCCGAATGTGTATTCTTGTATTTTACAAATTCATGGGTCAAGGGCCAGGGATTTAGCTCAGTGGTTCCAGCGGCTGGCTTGCAAGCTCAAGGTCCTGAGTTCGATCCCCAGTACCAAAAAACCAAAAAAAAAAAAAAAAACCCAAAACAAATTCATGTGTCAAGTTTATGATACTGTTTATTTTAAACGATAGGGTGTTTTTTTTTGGTACCGGGGATCAAACTTGGGATCTTGTGCTTGCAAGACAGGCGCCGGAACCAGTGAGCTAAATCTGCAGCCCCACGGTAGGTTTTTTTTTTAAAGAGCAAGTTAAATCACTTCCGATCTGCCACAGCTGTTCTGTTTGGTCTGTGTGGTTGTGTGTGATTTGCCATTGCCATTGCTCCTACGTGTCCCTTTGCTGTGTTTCCAGATGACTACAGATTAAGGAGGATGAGCTGTAGCCACTGGAGGGCGACAGATGGAGGGAAGCTGGGACTACCGAGCTCCTACAGGGGTTGCTGATAATCCCAAGGAGAATGCTAGTCAAGCCTGGAGCTTGCCAGCCTCCCGCTCCGGAGATGTTCACAAGGATAGTAGAGGGATCATCTTTTCATCTTCGTCAATTTTAGACTTGAGTCAAAGTGGTCTGCGCCTTCTGGAAAAGGTCTTTAGAATCCCCAACCTTCAAGTAAGTGGTCTTTTTCTTGGGGGATGTTAGGACACAGATGCTGCATTGACAGAAGTGGAAAATTCACCACTGAACTTTTATTTGTAGGCTTCTTTCTTTTTAGAAGAGATTCCAGAATGAGACAGAGGAAGTTTAATTTGAGTTTCATATGCTGATCACAACAAAGAGATATTGAGATAAGGACACCAACTGACAGCAATAGTACATCTAAGGAGGGAGCCCGTTCTGCACCTCTCATGTGATCTCTCTTCATGGGAAAGTCTTGGAACCAAAAACAAAAGCAAAAATCCTGCAGTAGAGACAACTGCCCAAACACCCTTAGTCTCTTATTTAAAACATAAAACTCTTTAAAAGCCCAAGCAATATTAAAACAGTTAAAAACTGTTTCTGTCACTGTTCTGTATTTTGTTAATGCTCCACACCCAATTTCCTTTGTGCAAGGCACCTTCTGCAAGGAAAAACCTATCAAATACTGTCTTGTTCTTGTGCTTTTGGAGAAAGGTTCCCTTAGAGTACTGTGTTGATAGTAGACTGAACAGAGTGCTTCCCCACCAATGCCCCTGATTCCTCAGAATCACAGAATTTTCTTAAACCTCATTGGACTTCATCTGGAATCTGGAAATGATAATAGTCTCAGGAGTTACCATAAAATGAAATAACATATGAGGACAGTGTCTGGAACGGTTGTGACACTGATTGACATTTCTCAGTACTTTTACAAAAGCTGCCTTCTTGGATTTTAAGTGGCTGCTTACACTACTAAAGTCTATTATTGCTTGGTTACATTTGCCCTGTTTTTGCTGTCAGAGCCAGCGCTGGTCTTGCTATTTCATTAACACTGACCTCTAAGAGTACATTACTGGACTCATGAGGACTCCTATTATGCACGTATCACTTGTAATGAAATGAATGTTCTCAACTCTGACTGAGGAGCTCAGCCAAGCTGTGATGTTCATGTTGCCTTTATGCCTACAAGCTTAATACAGAACTTCATAACTATTTATATCTTTTGGAAGACACATGTCACTATGAGTTTTGTTACCATGACAACAAATCAGTAAGTGAGGTAACCACCAGAGTTGTAGATTGTCAGGGGTTGTGAATACTGGCATCAATCCCTGAAGTCATTGGTAGCTCTTACAAAAATGCTTATACTCAGGGGAGGCAGAGAGAACCCTCCACCTTCACACTCCCAGGGCCTATGAGGAAGGGCAGAGAACAGAGCACACTGTTCATCCCACCAGTTTCAGATGCAGAGGCTTGCTTCTCCCAGGGTGCTGAGGAAGGAAAGAGATTTTTCTTGTCTCTCTGAGATTCCTTTTACCAGCATTCAGGACCTGTAGTTTCAAGCTGAGCACTAGAATTAGCTGCAGGAGAAGAAAAGAGCAGACCTCAGAGGCTTAACATCTCCACTCCAGCAAAGGCCCAAGAAGGGTCACGTATGTGCATGTATGTGCATGGAAATATGTGTCCTTGTGTACCTGGAGGTATGCACATATATGTGGATGGAGATGTGCATTCTCATGTACCTGGAGGTAAGTACTGGGCACCTATAAGGCCAGCCTGCTTTCCAGAGACTATGCTAGCTTCCAGCAGACAGACTGGCAATTTCTTATTAGATGTATTATTCTCAATGAACATATAAACAGTGTAATTTTTAAAATCACTGTTTCTCAGAAGCCTGTAAATTATTTGGATTTGAAAGATTGGAGGTAGAATTGGGTGTTGTGAAACTTTGATGGGAAAAGAGCTGCCTGGTGGCTCTTTGAGTAAACAATAGCATAATAATAGCATAATGGCTGATAGGTGCTCATTTGCTGCTACCCTGCAAGGTAAATCCCATTACCCCCAGTCTTCAGGTGAGGATGCTGGAGCACAGAGAGGTTCAGAAACTTGCACAACTCACACATCTTGTAGGTTTCAAAACCTAGATTAGAACCCAGGAAGTCTGGCTTCAAGGTCAGTGCTCAAGTATCTCTTTGTGTCTTCTCAGTAAGTATAGGCATAGATTTTAATAAGTAAATATGTATGTATATTAATATGTACAGCATGTAACAACAGTATCAATGAAGGTATGTAGAAAATTACCTATTATCTAGCCCTGCTATGACTATAAAATTATATATACTGTATAACCCTTTTATCCAGAAATATTAAATAGAAAATTCTAGAAATAAATAATTCATGTTTTAATGACTTACAGTGTATTGTTATAATTGTTCTATATTATTATTGATAATTAATCTTTTAGTTCTTAATTTCTTATTGTCCCTCATTTAGAAGTTAAACCTTATCATAGGTATGTACATATAGGAAAAAGAAACATAGTGTATATTCAGTACTATCCATGGCTTTAAGCATCTACTGGGCCCCTTTGAATATATCCTCTGTGGATAAATGGGAACAACTGTATATATATTCTATTTTCAGTGTATATGCAATTTATCTTCTACCTTCTCTTATTTATGATGATGACTTAAAAATTCCACTAAGTTGATGTATCAAACTGTTCCTGAAATGATGGTTCTTGAGATGATTTTGTGTGGCTGTGTGTCATAAATAATGCCACAGCAAATATCTTAGTGCCTCTGTCATTTCGTTTCCTCTTGATTATTTACCTAGGGTGAATCCCTCAAACCAGACAATGGCTCTTGCTGTTAGCTCACTCAGCAGAAAGTTGGAGCTGCTGAGAGGTGTGACACTGAATGTGGGGCCCAGGAAGAAGATAAATTATTTTTAAAATCATTGGGATTAAGAATGGTGTCAAAGGGGCCGAAGATTTAGCTCAGTGGTTTCGCCGCCTGCTGCGCAAGCGCAAGGACTGGAGTTTGATCCCCGGTACTAAAAAACAAAACAAAACAAAACAAACAAAAACAAAAGAATGGTGTCAAAGGAGGGCCGGGGATTTAGCTTAGTCATGTCGTGCCGGTCTTGTAAGCGCAAGGTCCAGAGTTCAATCCCCAGTACCAACAAAAAAAAAAGAGAGAGAAAGAATGGTGTCGGAGGATATTTGATAGAGGAACTGATATGCTTGGGAGAGCACATGAACCATTTAGGAGGTCACTCTCAGCTCTGAAAATGGCTCTCTTGCTTATTCCAACTGTTTAAATTCTTTAAGAGTAAAGTGTTATTTTTAAATTGAGATGTGTGGTTGCAGTTGTTAGTAGTTCCTTTGGAAGTGCTTTTTTTTTTTTTTTTCTTTCTGGTACTGGGGATCAAACTCAGGACCTTGTGCTTTCAAAGCAGGCACAGTGCCACTGAGCTGAATCTCCAGCCCTGGAAGTGCTTTTTGCATGTATCACATTTTAACATTCAGTTGGTTGACAGAACATTCTCTGATTCTCTCTTCTTTGCTGTGGAAGGAATTACATCTTCAGAGAAATGCCCTCTGCATGATTCCTAAAGATTTCTTTCAGTTACTGCCAAACCTAACTTGGCTCGACCTACGGTATAATAAAATTAAGGCGCTTCCTTCTGGGATTGGATCTCACAAGTAAGTTGTATGTTTATATTCCAGATTTTTTTTAAAAAAATGATCTTTTAAAAATGTATAAGTGCCTGTTCTTTTGCAGCCTTGCTTCTACTCCTTAATGAGTTTTTACTTTAAAATAGAAGCATTGCATAGTTTTTTAGGGCCAGCTCAGAAGTACCAAATACACCTAGCCATGACTATAACTGAAGCTATTTGGTAGCATGCAGAATGCCAGGAGCTGGATGCAGTTCCTTTGGACAGTCTATGCTAGTTTTGTAATAGCTGATTCTACCTCTGACTATCCCTGTGTGAAGCTGCCTGCAAGTAAAAAACACCTCTGATGAATTAAATCAAAGTACTTTGTTCCTGTGGGCACCATGTAATCTGCACTAGTTCCCCCCAAATAATGGGAAATTCTTCTTGTTTTGAAAAACTGGAGACCCCCAAGCAAGCAATGCTTGTTGTCCTGCTATATATATTCCTGCCTCTCTGAATCCAAGGATTTCTTCACACTCCCAGTTACAGGGCACAATCCTGCCCCATCTTTTAAAGTCACAGCTTTACCTAGGTCCGTAGTCAGCAGCTAAGGAATCACGTTCCTTCCCTGAGCCTTTTTTTTGGTTCTAGGTATCAAACTCGGGTCCTTGCGCTTGCAAGGCAGGCAGTGGAACCACTGAGCTAAATCCCCGGGTCTTGTGTCAGTGTTTCTTTACTCTTGGAAACTGTTGTGTCATTGCCTCTTGGCAAATACTTCAGATCCTCCTCCAATGGCAGTACATCTGTACAGAGGGAAGAACACATTCAAAGGCTCTGGGGTAGGCATGTGCTTGACAAGTGCTGGAGAAAACAAGGAGGCCAGTGTAATTCAGCAGACCTGGGGACATGGTAAGAGACAAAGGTAAAAAGAGTCACCAGAGCTTAGAGCCCATGTTCTCAACTTTGATATTTATTTTGAAAGAACTGGGTAGTCATAGGAGGCCTTGAGTGGAGGGGATGGAATTGGACTTGGCCTAAGATCACCCTGTGAGGAAAGGAGCCTGTGGGATGAGAGTGGATACTGAAAGACAGGCTGGGTGGCCACTGTAGCCATCCATGCATGAGGTGATAGCTTGGCCAAGGTAGAGCTTCACGTGGACTAGAGAGCTGGCAGGGTCCAGGCTGGATTTGGGGTGAGAGAGGAACAGAGGTATACAAGGGTGACCCCAGTTCCTCTGTGAGTAATTTGTCCCCAGTGATTGTGTCATGTAGGCCACTGTGTAGCACCAGATTAAGGCTTGTTGAAAGCCCTTAACTAGCCCTGAATTACAGTGAGTTGTCTGCCCCATGAGTCATCTTCCCCATAGTCTCTGGTTCTGCAAGGAAGCAGCTTACTCTGACAATAAGCTAGTGTCGAGGCAGGTGGAGATACAACTAGGAACCTTCCTGGAACTCTGGGCACCTTGGGGTCTAAAGGGTGGTCACAAATAGACCTGGCCCAGAGAACAGTGCTTCAGGTACCCTGTCACCAGTTGTGTGTGGGGCAAGAGCTGAGTGGGATCTCCAGGCTATTCCCCCTGTTCCTCACATGTGCCCAGGAGTCCTCACGAATCTCTGAACTTGCAGTTCCAGGGCTAGGGAAGGCTTTCTGCCTCACAAATTATCATCTTCTGTGTTTGGGATAACTGCATGCTTTGTGTCCACAAATTATTTTAACCTCAGCACTCAGTTCTGGAGAGTAATTGCTTCTCAAGAGTAAAACTAAACTAAAGCCTATTCCCGTAAGTACCACTTCTTTTAAAATAAATGCATAGTTCTCAAATTTCGGAAGTCTTCGATTTTGCCAGTCAAAACCAGCTTCTTTGTGTTGTTTAAGATATAATTTGGCCTATGATTTATAAACCGTTATATTAAAATCGAATCAGCTTGCTGAAGAGCTGAAACATATTAATTAGAAATTTTAAGTAATTATGGGCTTATTAAAAAAGCCTTAAACTTCTCAAAAAACATAATTAAAACAATGATTATTAGTGTTTTCCCCTTCTTGGTGTTTTAGACATGTGAGCTTACTAGCAGAGAGGGAAGACTTAAAAAATTAGATCAGTTGCTTCCTAAGGCAAACAAGTCCAATTCAATCATATAAATGTATATGTTCAATTGAAAATCAGTAAAATGAAATAATCGATGAGTAAGCTTTAAATTACTGATAGACTATAAGGGACTAACAATGAATTCATTAAAGTGTGAACACTAATATTTTAGTATACTATTATATAAGACATCCCTTATATACTTTTAATTTAATATTTTGTAAACATCCTCCTACCCACACCCCAAAAACCACAACCCAAGTGGCCTAGAGTTTTCTTGGCTTTGGCACTGGACAAGCCGAGGGTGTGTTGCTGCCATCTTCTGGCATCCTGTCTGGAGGGCCCCTGTTTGTTGGCCTTATAGAAACTTGCTGGCTGTTCCTCTACGAGCAGAATTAAAAGGGAGCTAAATAAAAACAATGAGCAGAGATAGCAACACTGAGATGATTCATTTTTGTGCACATTAAGAAAAGGTTTCTTCATAAAATTTGTTCCTTAAAAACATTAGTAAGGAAAACTCAAGAAAGTATGTCATACTCTGGTTTTGCTTCAGATCATATGTCTTTTGCCTTTTACCAAGTATGTAAAAAAAAAATTGTCTAATCCTTATCTGATTTTCCTGTAGTATTGCAATAAAAAAACCACTAGACTTAATTTAAGTAAAATGCTAGTCTCAGTTTTGTATGTGTGAAATTGTGTATTTCAAACCTTTGAGACCCTGGTTAGCTATGATGTGGTTTGAAGTTTCACTCTCCAAGGCAGAATGAGACGTCAGACAACACCGTCCTCTAACGTGCTCATTTATTTCTGAAACGTGAATGTGCCCAGCTGTGTCTGTCAAATGTGACTGTCCTCCTGTGAGAGGTTTTTTGAGGAGGAAAAATTGCAGATGTAGGGCCTGGATTGACTTACTTCCAGCCACATTACAGCTCCCCCATGGTACCTGGGCCTGCTGGTGCCATCCAGCCTTCCACAAATCAGGACCACATGTGGTTCCTATGACGCCATGACAAAAATGCCAGTGGGGGCTTTTCTCTAAGGGTGGCGTGCTGTTGTAGCAGTGGGGGCTTCTCTTCTGTGCCGGGCGCTTGTACCCAGACTGCCTGCATGTTCCTGTTCTCCGCTGCAGTGGCAGTGGCACAAGCAGCAAGTCAGCCCTGGTGGCTAAAAGGTGTAGTGGTTTCCAGCAGCTATTCTTCACAGTCTCTCAGCGAAGCCTTGCTGTAGCAGAAGAGACTGGCCAGGTGTCAGGGGTCTTGCCCTCTGCCAGGGATGCCCAAGAAAAGGGACCCTCAGAGGTCCCACTGTGCAAATAATTCATCTCTGAGCTTGTGCGATATCCTTTGCAGCAAAATCTCCCAAACATCTCTGGAAATACTGGTATGCATTGAGGTGGCAGTCTTAACCTAAAGATATAAAAGCCCAGAGCAGGAGTTCTCAATGGTGGTTCAGCAGGAGTTGCTTTTGTCCCCAGGAAACCATTGGCATTGTCTGGAGACATTAGTGCTTGTCACAGCTGGGGTGTGGGTGGGTAGCACCACTGGTATCTGGTGAGGAAAGGCCAAAGATACTGCTGAATACCCAAGGTGCATGGGACAAACCCCAACAGCTAAGAATTACCTGGTTTCAAATGTCAGTAGTGCCAAGGCTGAGAGAGCTTCACCTGGCTCTGTATGTTAGCTAATGGGATATACGTATTGTGAACTTATGTGGTACACCCCTATTGCACTTGTCCCCTGAGAGAGAAAAAAAATGAAGAGATTTGATGATATATTTTATGGATGGTTATTTTACTGCTCTTTAAGTTATTTTTTTGTTTTGTTTTAAAGGCATTTGAAAACTTTGCTTTTAGAAAGAAATCCTATCAAAATGTTACCTATGGAGCTGGGTAAGTGTTAAAACAATAAAATAAAAGGTGATTTTAAAATGCTGTCTTTGGAGTCACTGGACCTTGTAATGGAAATAACAGATGTGACATGGGAGAGTAGGCTAAATGATAATTAAAATGCTTTCTATCTCCATTCTAGGATTCTCTTAGGAACTTTTAACACTGTATGATGTGCATATCTGCAGGTAAGATATATAAGCATTGAGGAGCCATGAGAACAAAGTGCCGTGTACACAGAGCACAGCCTAAAGAGTCTTGATGTCACTGTGTCTTTGGGCTATGTACGTGCCCATGATGTCACTTTGCTTTCCTAAATGGGACTTGCACCACTTCTGTGTCCCTAAACATTGCTTTCATTTCAACTTTGTGTCATACCATCTATATTCTTAGTGCTTTGCTTTCTTGGCTCACCACTATGCTTTTGAGGTTTTCCTACATGGACATATAACTATAGTTCATTTGTTTCTGTGCATTATCCCTACTATAAATAAAAAGGAAGATAATTTTCTACATTATGCATCTGTTTTATCTCAGATTTCTGCTATCATTTTTGTGTTTTAAGTTTGATTTATTATTTTTTCTAGTTTGTTGAGTTGGAAACTTGGGTTTTGATTTTAAATCTTTCTTTTCTACTATATGTATTTGCAACTATAATTTTGCTCTAAACACTGCCTTACATGTTTTGACTTACAATGTTTTCTTCATTCAGCTCAAAATCTTTTTCTGGTACACATTGACACGTGGGCTGCTTAGCAGTGTGCTGCTTAATTTACAATTAGAGATTTTCCAGTTATCGTTATTTTACTGACATCTAATTTAAGATTTTGTTTAAAATTCAGAGATTGTCAGACTGGATGAAAACCAACTATATACTTCCTACTCACAATGTATTAAAAATCCAGATAGCTTGAATCCTGATAGGTTGAAAGTAAAAGAATGGAAATACATACCATGCAGGCAATAAACATAAGAGGGTTTGAGTGCTACTGTAATACATATCAGATGCTCAATAAGTAGATGCCAAATTCCTCAGTGTCATTAGCCTTTGGAGAAATACATATTAAAACCACAATGT
The DNA here is from genome assembly GCF_053883595.1 of Heterocephalus glaber. Classification (NCBI taxonomy): domain Eukaryota; kingdom Metazoa; phylum Chordata; class Mammalia; order Rodentia; family Bathyergidae; genus Heterocephalus; species Heterocephalus glaber. Next base: position 52,474,583 of record NW_028258320.1, on the reverse strand, counting down.
GGTTTTTACCAGAATACCACAAATGAAAAGATGACTTTGTATTGATTGGATATTTGTTTAGATTGCATTTTATTTTTTAGTTATAACTTTCAACACTCTTTTAATTGTTTAATAGTTGTAATAGGAATTACAAAATGCACTCTTAGCATAAGCATTGTACCATAACATATAAAATGTAACTGTATAAAAACACTTACTTCAGGGCCGGGGATTTAGCTCAGTGATTTGGCCGCCTGCCTCGCAAGTGCAAGGACCCAAGTTCGATCCTCGGTACCAAAAAAAACCAAAACAAAACACTTACTTCACTCCTTCTTTATGCAGTAGTTTTCCTATGCATTATGTCTGTATGTTTTAGACCCACAGTACAATGTTATTTTTTTAACTTAAGCAGTCATGTATATTTTAAAGAAATTAAGAGAAAAAACAATTTTTAAGATTTATAGTTTTTGTTTGTTTTGAGACGGAGTTTTGCTATTCATTCCAGGTTTGCCTTAAACTCACTATATATAGCCCAGGCTGGCCTGGAACTTGTGACAGTTCTCCTGCCTCAGCCTCCCAAGTGCTGGAATTACAGGTGTGCACCATCATGCCTGGCTAATATTTATAGTATTTTAAAATTAGCTGCTTTAAAATTCTTATCTGCTAACCTGCATTATCTCATGGTTGGTCTTCATAGTGAACCCTTTGTCTCAAATTTCTCTCAGAAAGGAGTCACAATTTCCTGTTTGTTCATATGTCTAGTCATTTTAGACCATATACTGCACATTGTAATAGACACTTTGTAGAGATTCTGGGGTGTGCTTGCACATGTGCACACGCGTGTGTGTATGTGTGTGTGTGTGTTTATGAGACAGGGTCTCACTGTGTAGCCCAGGCAGGCTTACCTTAAACTGGTCTCTAACTCATGATCCTTCTGTATCAGCATCTCAAGGGCTGAGATCACTAGTATGTATCATTATGCCCAGCAGGGTTTATTTTCACATTTTCTTTTGTTTTATTAAAAAATAAAACAAAATTTTACAACAAAATAATGAGAATAAAAATAGTTACTCGGAGTACAAAACATAGCCAAAAAGGATTCCCTCTTACAAAGAAGAAACAGATAATAGCACAAAACTTTCTTTTCAATGAACTAAGAAACTTGTAGTATAAATGGAACAATTAGCTTATATATTAAAATATTTTTGAAACAATGGATAGGTAATTTGGGGAATGATTTGAACTTCTCCGTACTTCCTATTTATCTGTCTTCTATTTTGCCCTTTATTTGTGTATGTGTGTATATGTGTGTGTGGGGGGGGGTATGTTTTGTTACATTCTTTTTTAAAAGTTACTTAAATTCACAGGATTGAGACTCAAAACTATCTCTTTTGCAGTGGGCAGTAAGTAAATCTCTCTTCAGTCCTTTTAGTCTTGGCTGGATGCTTGGAGTCTGCCCATGCTAGTGAAGTTCAAAACTCAATGGAGAATTTTGTGTAGACTTTATATGTATAGCATTAGAGTTCTTCCACATCTGTTTTCTTTCTGGAATTTATGCCTTCACTTAGCTCTGAGCTCTCTCTAGCCCTTCAAGTCGTTAAGACTGTACAAATTTCTGTCCACATCATAGGTGCCAGTAATGGCTCTCTCTGAGCCTTCCCACAGGCAGAAATCCCTCCTGTATTAAACTCATCCACTATCATTCTGGTCTTGAATCATCCCTCCACTAGGTTCAGTATGGTTTTTGTTGCCCTGCTACCTATATGTAGTTAGTTTTTACTTTTTGCCCAGTGTCTAGTTATCTCTAGAAGATTCAATCTGATTAGATTGATTTGCCTTTTCTGGAGGAAGAACTCCTCATTGCACTGTTTTATATTTTTATTTCAGTGATTAGCCTAAAGATTTTATTGCACATCCTTAACTTACTACAGTCTAGCTGAAATGTACTTCCCAAACAGGAAGCCTTACAAAGGTTTAACTGTATTACTTCTTTACTGCATTCTTGGCATTGTTTTCATGTATTTTACTTTTATATGTAATATAGATCCAAGGAGCACTTTAAAACCATCAGTACTTGTTCTTATTTCCTTCCTTGTTCATGCTTTTTGCTGTTTGCACTTCTCCCAAAGTTTCTGCTTCTGTCTGGGCTACACTCTGGTCTCAAGCTTCTCTCCAGAAGTATTGCTGTTGAGTCTGCTGGTGACTAATTATTCTAGTTAGTTTTTTTCTAAAGTCATCTTTATTATTTCTTTAATTTTGAAAGATATTTTGGCTGAGTATAGAATTTCTAGATTTTAGGGGTTTTCCACTACTTTAAAACAATGTATTTATTTTATCTTCTTGCTTTTATTTTCACTGAAAACTCAGTCTTTCTATTTTTCTTTTGAAAGTTTAACATGTCTTCTCTCTGGCTGCGGTCAAAGTTTCTCTTCATGTTTTACTTTTAATACATTGACTCTGATGTTCCTTCATCTGGTTTTCTTTGTGTTGACCTTGTTTGGAATTCACTGAGCATTTTGAATCTATTTACTAATGTCTTTAATCAGATTTATAAATTTCCAGGTCATTATTTATTTCTTTCTCTTTTCTCTTTCCTCCCAGGGCTCCAGTTAGATGCATGTAAGTTGTGATACTGCCCATGTCTTGTATACTCTTTTTTTTCTTTCTTTTTTCTCTCTGTATTCCAGTTCATATTATTTTCTGTTGGATTCCTTTGAGTCCACTAACTCTGTCTTCTGCTGGTTCAACTGGCCTTTCAATTCATCCTTTTGGGCCTGGGGATGTAGCTCAGTGGTGCCACACCTGCCCAGCAAGCACAAAGTCCTGAGTTCGATCCTCGGTACCAAAACAAAAAAAGTCAGGTAAACCCATCCTTTCAACTCTGTGGTTTTCAACTGGCCTTGAGATTGGGGATGAGGGGTGGGATGGAGTTATTTACTATCATTTTAAGAAGTTGCTGTAGGTCCATTCAGAATTCCTGTTTGTACCTGTGTCAATACTGGACTGCCTCCATTCCCACCTGTACTGTTGAATGATCATTGTGCTGGGTATGGAGAGATTGATCAGTGGGAATTTCTTTCTCTCAGCACTTTGAATGGCCTACTTCACCTTCTTTTGGCCAAGTTGTTCCTGATTGGAAGGCAGGTGTTAATCTTACTGTTGTAGCTTCCTTGAGTGGCATGAGTTGCTTTCCCTCACTGTTTATGCAGTTATGCATTTTTCTCTTTCAGCATTTTGCCAGTGTGAATCTTTTTGGCTTATTATCCATGGAATCATTAAGCTTCATAGATATGTAAATTAATGTTTATCATCTGATTTGGTACATTTTGACCCTGATTTGCTCATATTTTCCTGCTCCTTCCTCTTTTGTTTCTCATTATATAGTATATCCTGGGTAACTTGATGTCTCTGAGGTTCTGTTTAATATTTTTTCTCTCTAATTTTTGGATTGAATGATTTTTTTTTTTTTTTTTGGTACTGGGGATAGAACTCGGGTCCTTGTGCCTGCACAGCAGGCGGTGAAACAACTGAGGTAAATCCCCGGGCCCCCACTGCAGAGTTTTTAAAAAGAAAACCTCAAATGTCCAACTTTATCCCAAATACTGACTAGAATGGTTTTTAAATGTGAGAACAGTTGCCCACTTCCTCCTGGTATCTTTTCCATAGAATAGAATGCAGGCACTGAGGCTTCTCTCCTCTGTTGCAGGGAATGTGGCCACACTAAGGGCACTGGACTTAAGACATTGCCCCCTGGAATTCCCTCCTCAGCTTATTGTGCAGAAAGGAGTCCTAGCCATCCTGACCTTCCTGTGGATCTGTGCAGCAGAGCATGGCTTCTCTAAGGATGCAGCTTCTCAAGGTTTGTAGGGTTGTAGGGTGATGTATATGACAAGCAACATGAAAACTGAAGTTAGAGCTTTTAAAATCAGGGCAGGACCGGGCTGGGGATGTAGCTCAGTGTTTCCACTGCCTGTCTCGCAAGCGCAAGGAACTGAGTTCGATCCCTGGTAACTCCCCACCCCCCAAAAAAAATCAGAGCAGGACCTTCTTTTGCTGATATCCTAAAGATCTGGATCTCTTACTTGTCTTCTGCTGAGCTCATATAGCAAATGCAAATCTCCACACACATCCAGTCACATCCAGCCCTGTCTTGGTTCAGTGTTTACGGATTTATACCCTCAGTGTCCATTACAGAGCTTGTCTAGAGTGGGGCTGGTAAAAGTTCATTGGGAGAAATCAAATGAACCAGTCATTGCCTCTAAACCACCAGCAAGCAGCTACTTCAAGAGGTCTTGTGCTCTGTTAGACAACTTAAAAAATAAGCACAATGAAATGTCTCCTATTCCTTTCTAGGTGCAAGAAATTAGCATTAATGGGTTTATAAGCATGTTTGTCTAGTTACACTTCTTGGTGGGTACTCACTAAACTATTCCATTTTGTCTGCTCATTGACCAGCTACATATTTTCCAGTGTTGAATGGGCCATATAGTTACACTCAGAAAAAGTAAAGTAAAATAAAAGTAAAGAATCATAATGAATATTCACCAAAAAAGTAAATGTTCTGAAGTATTAACTTGACAATACCTAAAATTTTACTATTTTAAGTCATAGGTTTTATACTTAAGAACATACCTACATTTGAATGTACATTTGCCTGCATCCCTAATTAGCCAAGAGAGTTACATATATAACATAAATAAAATGTGTAAATAATTAGATCTGTGTCAGCATGTGACCTTACACTGTGACCCAGATGGCTATACTTGGAGATAGTCTTAAGTGATCAAGAAACAATAGCTGACCCTGTACTTTATTCAGTTTTTTTGCTTTGTTTTATTTTTGATATCATTGTTTTACAGTACTGGGGATTAAACCTACAGCCTTCACATTGAGCTACAAATAAGCCTTTTTTTTTTTTTTTTTTGGTACCAGAGATCGAACTTGGGACCTTGTGCTTGTGAGGCAGGTGCCCGAACCACTGAGCTAAATCCTCAGTGCCCCCTCCTTTTTTTTTGAGACAAGGTCTTACTATGTACTTCAGGCTGGCCTTGAACTCACTGTGTAGCCCAGGCTTCCCTTGAACTCAGTGATCCTCTTGCCTCAGTGTCCCAAGTGCTAGGATTACAGGTATGCACCACCATGCCCGCCTGACCTTTATTTTTATCTTGAGACAGGGTGTCACTGAGTTACTAAATTTCCCAGGCTAAACTTGTGATGCTCCTGTCTCAGCCTCCCAGAGTCTAGTATTCATTTTTTATAGATGTACTTTTTTTTGGTACCAGGAATCGAACTTGGGACCTTGCACTTGTGAGGCAGGTGGCCACTGAGCTAAATCCCCAGCCCCATAGGTGTACTTTTAAGTGCTCCCAAGAGGTTTCCATTATATACTGTTCTAAAACTGCCCAGGGTTGTACACCGTGGATTTGTTGATGGAAAGATATCCACAGACATCTAGATCTCAGGTTAGAAGGCTCCAACCGCGGCTGCAATAACTCCCCTCAAGGTTTTGAGTCAAGTGGAACATTCCAGAGAACAGAATGTATAACTTTAAACAAAAGAGGATACTTTCTTAGTATGCCTCTCATACTTTGTAAATTGAAGCTGTTGACTTTAGTTTTTTTGTTTGTATTTGTTTGTTTTTCAGTCCTTAAGATTAGCTTTCTAGGAATGCCTCAAGAACCTTCTCCTGTCAGGTTTGGGGTACATGCCTATAATCCTAGCACTGAGGCAGGAAGATCATGAGTTCAAGGCCAGCTGGGGCTACACAGCAAGACTGCCTTAAACATCCCCTCTCTAAATAAAAGAAGACACTTGTCCAGTGACTTCCTCTAGCTTGGGGCATGTGAAAGAGGTAGTCTAGTGACACTATGGTCTGTGGGCCCTGTGGGGAAGTAGTCCAGGTTGATGGGCTCTGAGGAGATCAGAGCCATGGAATGGCACAGCCTGGTGGGAGGAAGGAAAAAGGAGCATTGTGTGTTCCTGATCATAGAAGCTGAATGGAAAATGCTCTGTCCCCAGGTGATCAGGTATGTTCTTATCAGTCTTTGTTCTTGATCCATTACAGAAGGCCCTGGGATGCATCGTTTAAAAATGTTGTTCATATTCCTAAAGTGTCCTCACACAGTCCAGCTTCCTGTACACAGCAATCAGTAGGCTGTGCAAAGACAGGGGCAGGGCGACCAGGCAACAGCTGGGGGCCTTGAGGCAGTGTGCAGGAGGACGTTCCCAACAGCTCTCAGTGGAGAGTTAACAGTGGTCTCTGGTTCCCCACAGCTAGCCCCAGGGCAGCGGGAACAAATGCATTGTCTACCTGTGGTTTAAAACCTTATGGGGGGGGGGCTGTTGGGAACCCGTTCACAGGTGCTACAGGCAGTATGAAGGGGAAGGTGTGGATCTGCACAGAAGGTGGCTGGTGATTATGGCACTGATCTTTCAGCTGCCTTGTAGGTTTAATCATTTCAAAAATAAAAAAACCTTGAAGCATTACTGACAGATTACAACCTTGGAAGTCCTGGCAGCATACACTGCAGGTTTCTAACTGCAGTGTGGCCTCAGAGGCTTTGGAGCTGTTGGAATATTCTTAGTGAGCGTAGGCACACACTGAGTGAACAGGAATATTCTAACCTGCTATTTAGAAACCTCTTTCCTTCCTTCCTTCACTTACTGTTATGAATAATAATAATGATTTATCCAAGTAAATCATGGTAAGCTTATTAATAGTACTTTACAATTTTATCAGTACATCAGATTTAAATACCAGATCCCAGCCTTTGGAGATTTATTTGGGTGGCTCAGGAGGTTGAGGCAGCTAGGCTGAGCCTGCCCATTCATTCAGGCCCACTTGCTAATTCTGTAAGCTGCTTCCTAGGAATGATTTAAGAACATCTTTTCCTAAGAAGTAGCTGGCGTTCAGTGGTGGTCATTTATTGTAATCTGTCTTCATAGTATTTCCTAGAATCAACACAGATTGATAGTATGGCTTTCTGTGGAGTGACCATACTCTGTAATCTTTACCATCTTTCTGAAGTGCAGTTGATCTATAGCCATGCCTTTTAAGTTTTTAGGTGTTTATTTTTTTTTAATTTTTTTTTTTTTGGTACCGGGATCGAACTCGGGTCCATTGCTTGCACAGCTGGCAGCGAGACCACTGAGCTAAATCCCCGGCCCTTAGGTGTTTATTTTGTAACAGAGCAGCTCATGTGGATGTGAATAGCTACAGTTTTGTTTCATAGTTAAATAAATGCATTGTAATTTTAGAAGGAAGAGGCCCTCCTTCACGAACATCTTACCTGATCTCTCATCGCCTTACCAAACAATGATTCCAACAAAAAGACTTGAAGAACGTCGAGTGGCAGCCCTCAAAGAGCTCCGCGAGAAACAGGCTCTGATGGAGCAGCGGAGGAGGCATGTCCGTAGAGTAGGGTGAGGTCTCTCCACAGCCAGCTCTCCACTGGTGATGGTGTGGGACTGAGGGCTGGAGCCACATTTGGATCACCAGGCCTCAGGCGAGGTCTTTGGTTCACTTCTCCCTGGTCCTGGGTCAGGATCTGTTTCCCTCACCTGGAAACTGGCTACGCTGTACTCCCCTATGTGACTAAAGCACGTGAGCTCTTGCTCCGCACCCTCCAAGGCTGCCTCCTGGCTAGGCCGGCGTGGGTCATCATAGTCATCCTTTGTGCAGTTCTCTGCCCTGCCTTCTCGCCATACTTGCCTGCCTTCTTGTGTTTTCCCTAGTTTCTTGGTCTTCCTCAGTCATTCCTCTTCATTGGACACTGCTTGACCTCCTGTCCTTTTCTGAGGAGTGCTATTTAGAAATGACATAGTCATCAGTGAGTTCACTCTTGTGTTGCTGACCACACTAATACACCCACTGCCCTTGGCTTCGTGTAGGGCAACTTGCTGTCAGGAGGCTCCCTAGGCCCAAGCTCAGCATCTGCTCTGCTCTACCCTCCCACTCTTCTCATCACCCAGTTGCACTCTGCTCCAGGCCCTAGGAGGTCACTGACATGGACCACATCCATGGTGCCTCTGTGCCCCTCACCTCACGGTGGGGTTCAGCCAGTGAGAGGCTCCTCAGGCAGTGGGGGCAATGGGGAGAATGAGGGTAGATTCTTATTTCCCCAGCTCCTTTGTGAGCTTCCTGGAACTGGCTACAGCCCACACGCTGCCAACTCCAGCTTCTCTCCTGGCTTCCAGCAGTCATTCCTTCCATGGTGTGCTAGAGGGCCTGGGGGTTCCTGGCTGTGTACCACCCTATGGTTCTTTTTCTCTGCCTTTTAGAGCCCAGCTGTGAATAAGCACTCCTGACACTGTCCATGGGAAGGTGCGTCTGTTTATTTGGGACCCAGTGGGTATAGACTGCTCACAAGGCAGCATTTGTGGTAGTGTATCAGCCAGCACTGGCACCCACACACACACTTGTAGTTGGTTGTCTTCCTTCAGTAATAGGTCACATAGTTTTGTTGAGAAAAATAGTTTGAATACAAAGAGCACATAAAACCTCTTCACCCTGCCTCGAGCTCTGAGAGACCTTGCTTTGTGCTCCTTGCTGAATAGCCATAGGAACTCTGCAGTGTGGTTCAAGACTCCAGGCATAACCCTCCCCCTTCATGTCACCTAATTAAGGATGTTATCCCCTTTCCTTCTGAGGGGCAAGCATACCCTTCCTGTCCTGTGTAACCGAGAGGTGACAGACACTACGTGGAGTCCCTTGTCCAGGAGCTGCATAGAGGATAGAGGGAGTTTCAACATGCTGGAGCTGGGGTCTGGGACCCATCCAGACATGTGGAAAACATGGCCTCACCTGAGAGGAACTGCCAAGAAACACTCAGACCTGTGCCTTGAGGTTGGAGCCCTGGAAGGTTGGGGACAGTTCTGATGGCACAGGAGGTGAGGCATGGGAGGCAGAGCCCAGAAGGGCTGAGCTACTGTGCCCACAAGGAGAGAGCTTGGGAGGTGATGGGTGGGCAGAAGGCCAGGATGCACATGGGAGAATGTCCAGATGTCTGCTGAGGAGGAGTGATGAGAAGAGGCTGGATCTCAGGGCAGGAGGGAAGGAAGCCAAGCACATGAACTGAGAGCAGGAGTTAGTTTAGACAGGCAGGTGGGCCCTGGGGCTGCAGCGGTGGCTTTAGGGTGTACTAGGCCGGGCCCCATTCCCAAACTTATGGACAGCTTAGAAATTCTTCCCTCCTGTGTAGCCACAGCCTTCCTGTGGGCCTTGTAAGGAGCTCTCTGCCACAGGTCAAGACCACGTAAAGGAGCCTGGCACTACCTGAGGTATCAGGAATTCTGCCTGGGGAGTTGGGAAGGACTGGAGATGCTCAGTTTTTAAAGCAGAAGGCAAATATCTAGCAAGAAGTCAACTTGTGAGTTTCAAACCTTCCTTAGTCAAGCACCTGAAGGCTTTTGATGTGGGTGCTTACAGTGCCCAGCTGATTCCCTTCCCAGAGAGGGTCCAGCACCTTTACCCTGGGCTTCAGGCACTAGGGCCTGGGGATGCTTGGCTGCTTGGCACACACAGACACACAGTGGGCCTTGGGTCGGAATCTGCTGTTCCTAACTCTGCCAAAAATGTGTGGGAAAATTCATGCATGCCCTCTGGGGATGAGCAGGCAGGAGGAAAAATGCTGTTTGCACGAAGCTGAAAATGACAGGTATAAATCCTTGTAACTTTGCTTGAAGGTGCTCGAAGCTTATGACATTAATTTAAAAATGTATTTTCTACAGAGACAAACGAGCCCTGCAGGAATGCAGAGAGCAGGCCCAGATGCTGAAGAAGAAAAAGGAGGAACTCTGTAAACTCCTGCCTTCACCTAGAGGCATGGTATGTGTGGCCTGCAGACAGGGCAGAGCTGGTCCTGCTGGCCACAGGGCTTGCACACACAATCTGGAGGAGCCCTGTAGGAAACATGGATGCTGCACATGGCCCTTGCACAGGTTGGGACTGAGACTGAGTCTTAAGTCATATGCTCACAGCCCCAGCTGATGAGGCTGGGTGGGGTTGAAGCTGGGCCTGGCCTTGGAGGTTGCCCTCTTTGCTCACTGACTTGTAGGCTTATTCTGACAAAGTAGGTACTCGAAGAGAAATGAGGGCAGATGAATTGAGGGGAAAACATTTAAAAAATAAAAATACCACTAGGTTTTGGGGTGCCTGCAGGCATTATCCTGAGCCCCTCACTCTTTTCAGCCTTGGGAGGCCAGTCACCTCAGAAGCCAAGACTGGTGGCTTTGGAGACCTTGTCCCTGACTCTGGGATTGTTAGCTCTCAGGTTACCCTGGGTATAGCAGAGGTCTTGTTCAAATGGGGTGCAGGTATTGGGCAGGCACTTGGAAGCTGGGCACTCCTCCAGGACATGCCTGGCATTCTCTGTACCATGAGCACAGTCAGGCAGGTATGTTTAACATGGTCGCAGATGTTTCTTCAGTCCTTTCTTTTAAGAATGTTCCCTGTGTGTGCCTGAGAAGACCAGGGGTTGCCTCTCTGGCTCCTTAGCTGGGAGTTGGTCCCCAAGGCTTTCCCCAGGTTGCCCTGAGCCCTAGCCTTCACTCCTCCCTGGAGCTGGTAGTGACTGTGCTCCTGTGGGGAGGTCAGCTTGCACAGTTTGAGAGTCAATTTTTAAAATCATATCAAACTAATTTTAAGACTTACAAAATAGTTGCAAAATTAGTGCAGAAAGTTTCATATACCCTTCATTCAGCTTCCCCTGATGCTAACATCTTCATGACCACAGAGTGCCTAGCACAGACATTCACACTAGTGCAGTATGAAGGCCCAAACAAAGACTGTATCTCGCCAGCTCTCCACCAATGCCCTTTTGTGACTGGGTCCCCCATGGCATATAGTTCTCATATCAGCTCAGTGTCCTCCAGGCAAGAGTGGTTTTTCTGTCTTCCCATATCTTTCATGACTTTAACACCTTTGAGTAGCACTGATCCATTATTTTGTGGAATGTATCTTAATTTGGATTTGTCTGACATTTGGATTCGGGGCAAGAATACCTCGGCAGTGACATCACATCTTTCTCTGTGCAGCATAACACAGCTTCACGTGTGCTTGACCTTGATGCCTGCTCAAGGTGGCATCAGTGTTTCTCCCCTACAGTCTCACTGACCCCCAAACCCCATTAGTAACTGATCAGGCCTCAGGGAGAGACCTGGAGGCTTACACATACTGATCTCTGCATCTAGCAGATCATGTCTGCGTCAAGTGGGTCTCCTGGTGATATCCCATCAGGGGTCTTTGTCACTGAGTTCTTTTATCTAATATTCCTCAAATTGCTTTTGCCCATCCAACCAAAACAATGGTTTATTAATTTAGGTGGAAAAAAAGCAGTGGAATCATTTACCTTAATAGAATGACCCAGTAGAATGACAAAATATATAAATGGGTTTTTCAGGTTTTGGAACAGTTAGGGTCTCTGGGCTTGGCCTGGTAGTATGGGTCACTTGCCTGTGGCCAGCAGATATTATAGTGGCTCTGTCACCCCTGAGGCTCAGGCTGTCAACACTCAGTGGTGGTGAACTTACGGCTCACAGGCTCACATGCCACAGCGGGCTGTTTGTATTCTTGAAAGCTCTGAAAGGTTTGCTGTCGCCGCTGTAGGTGAAGGAATGGCTGTATCCTGCAGCCCAAAATGACTTGGGTTCCTCCCTTCTAAACAGAGCTGTTAATTCATGACACAGGTGCTTCTTGCTAAAGAGACCATTCTTAGAAGTAAAATTAGAATGACTTGTTCCACATCCTTGACCCTGAAACATGTCTTCTTGTAAGCTTTTGCTCCTTTATTTGTTGGAACAATGTCAAGACTATAGCAGCTCTCAAAAAACACCTGGTGAAACCCATCCCCCTCACTCAGTTCATTTATAGGCTTCCTCTATCCTTGACCAGTGTGCATGTTGTTCTCTACATTTTGCATAATATTACAGACATAATTTCATGTTCTTCATTTATTTAATACTGTATATTATATCATGCCAAATTTTCACTTTTGCTATCATCTTTTTTTATAATTTCTCCAGTGTTCCCTATATGTGTAAAAGTTTAAAGTATGTATTATATCACTTTAGGAATAAAAATACCTGCACAGAATAAAAATGCATTAGATATCCTTAAGAATAGTTTCAGAGCTTGATTATAACAAAACAAAGGCAATAATTTAAATGTTCATAGATGGAAATGGCTTATTGTTTAAGCTAAACAATTGGTTATCTAAGTGGCTGTCCAAAAGTTTAAGATAGGTCTAACATCTACCTAATTGAAGAAGTTAAAACAACACAAATTTCAGAACATGCACAGAAACTCATATTTGTCTGGAAGAATATACTGCAGATTGCTGACCTTGGGAGGGTAGTGTAGGGGGAGGAGTGAAGGTGTAATTAACAGTTTTAGGGTGTACTTCTAAATCCACGAGTCTATATGTATTAATCTTGCAGCTTCTTTAAAATGAAGAAAAATGAGTTGTCTAGAAACTCATCTACCTTTAGATGGACCAACTTGAATAGCAGAGGACTGGGCTCATGCCCTGCCTGTGGGACCTGCTGCAGCAGTAGGGGTAACTGGTGAAACAGCGGTGCCAATCAGAGGCCAGTGGTGCAGTGTGCTGGAAGGTGGCAGAGAAAATGGGTGTTAGTTCCTAATATTCCTGTGGTTCCTGAATGGAGACCACAGAGTGGGAACCACCCCCCTCCCAGGTCTGTTCCCACCCAGACACTGACAAAATATTTTTTATGACCCTAAATACTATAATCAAAGCCCAGAGATAGGTACAATATTTGTGACAAGATGTGGATATTTATCTAATATATAAAGAATGGCTACCAATTGATATTAAAAATCCAAAGGGTCCAGTAGAAAAATTAGTAAAGGGTAGCACAGTTCACAAGAGAAAATCCAAAGGGCTACAAGCAATTATACATAAATAAGACCCAGGATTTGCGGATTGGTGAAGGGAACCAGTTAGCTGCCGAGGATGTATCCATGCTGCAGGATAAGGGGACGTTCCCAGCCTGTGCCAGCCCCTGTAGTTTGGTAGGAGGACATGAGAGGGCGCCAGGACCCTGTGCATGGCCCAGTGGTTGTTTGGTGGAGCTCTGTATACTGGTGGCAGGGCACTGTGGGCTGGCCCTATGCAGTAGCGAGGGATGCTGGCTTTGCAACCTGGTCCTGGGGTGTGCCCAGGTGCCCCGCATATCCCGCAGCTGATCCGTAATGTACAGGTCACTGCTGAAATAGCTGCAGAGAAAAGACCTCTACTGCTAGGCATCAGTATCTGATCCATTGCCCTCTTCTAAAAAAAAGCATACATTTCCATGTTTCATATTGCAGCTTTATCAGTGACTTTTGGTTTGCTTTCTGGGACTTCAGTGCAATTACGTGTTTGATACTCCCCATGTAAAACTTGGTGTGGAACCCTTCATAGCTGCTTACGGCTCCATGCCTCATTTTACCACATTTATGTCCTTCCATTGATTCCTTGTGTTCTTATGAGAGAATTAGGTATTTGGATAAATCTTTTTCCGTATTTTATAGTAATAGTAAAATATGTCTTGGTGAGCTTCTTTCTAAATACTTGGTTTTAATATTTAAAAAAAATTTTTTTTTTAAATTTTAAATGTCTAATTTTAAGGGCGGAAAAAACCCTACTTTTTTTGGTACTGAGGATCAAACTTGGGACCTTGCACTTACGAGGCAGGCGGCAGAACCACTGAGCTAAATCCCTGCCCCTCCAAAAAAAAAAAACCTATTTAGGTTTAGCATTATGCATTTCTTCCTGCTGGAATAATCTTTGGGAAGATCTTGATCTCTGAAAGTATGTCAATGAACAGACTTGATTCTGCGGTGTCTGCAGCCCTGTGATCATCCAGTAGGTTGGGTGGGTGGGGGATAACAGGAAAAGGGTGTAGTGGTTCCAGTCTCCACCCCAACCTCCCCTTCTTGGTTGTTAGGGTTTTCTAACTGCCGGAGATGACCCGGATTAAAATGACAATGCAGGCCGTCAAGGCCTCAGGCCTGGTAATTCACTTGCTGGGGAGAACAAGCTGTGTTGGGTAAGGCCTAAATCAGACTTTCAAAACCCTAGGCTGGAGCAGCCCCTGGCAGGAGATCCTCCTGCCTGAATCCTCCCACCTGCCACATACTCTAATTTAGTCATCCTTTGAGTCTGACAATTTCCTCAACACTCAGATATGTATGCATACCCAAGCATACAAACATATACACACTCACATGGACACAGACCAAAAGCTCCCTGAGGTCAGGGTCAGTCTGACTCTCAGGTTTGTCCACTGCAGCAGCAGCATTGGGAATGTTAACTTTGGTGAGTCAACACCTTATTGTCTGTGTTGAACCTCAGGAGAGTAAGAGGCCCCAAGTCTTTCCAGGCTCTGGTACTGATTCTATAGACACAGGTTGGAGTTCCCTGTGTGGAAGTACCTTCTGATGACCCCTGCAGGAAGCTGGCTGTTGCTGCAGCAGAGGGGTGGGAGGCAACCAGGCAGTACAGGTTCCAAAAGAGCAGAGAGCACAGGTCATCATGTGTTTGTGACAGGGAAAACAGTGAGACAGATGGCTGAAGGAGGTGATGTAGAGCAGGACTGGAGATTCCTCAGTGCAGGTGACGGCCAGAGGAGTTTCAGTAAATATCCTGGAGCCAGTATACCTTCTGACAGGAGTAGGGAGGGTCCTGAGGCAGCAGCTGTCAAGAGATGGGAGTCAGGGTCTAACCAGCCTCCTAGGTGAAGAACATGCAGGGAGGAGGAAAAGAGCCAGGGTGTTGGGCAGGAAGTTGGGCGTTTCTGCAGTGACCAGAGACGAGGTGAGAACATCCAAATAGGACCTCCAAAGGATGCTCCTAGGTGATCAGAAATCTGAGTGGTGTGTGTACAGGCTGTCAGGACTAGGGAGAATTCCTACCACAGTGGTGATGTCTAAATATCTCCCCCGTAATGCTGTACCTTAGAAGTGGTAAAGAATCTGTTTTGATGTATCAGAGTGGTCTATTACTCCTTACAGAGAGTTTGTTGGTCTCTGTTCCTGCCTAGGCCACCCCTACCTGTTCATGTTTCCCTCTCACCATGTTTAGTTCCCCTATCGCCACCCTCACCATCAGCCATGCCCAGTAAAATCGGAAATCAGCCTGAGCTGCTGTGGCAGCCTAATGGAAAGGCCAGGTAATGTCCTAAAGAGACAGTTCAAACCGCAGCAAAACTGCCTCTGCCTTGTTTGGCCCCACCCCTGGGGTTCAGCTTCTCACCAGCAGGTATGCCTCTGGAAGTTGCTGCTGCACTGGGCAGTGCAGTGGCCTTTATTGGAGGAAACAACACTGACCTCCTTTTAAGTTTTCAAGTATTTATACTGATTCTTTATGCCCTGGATCCCAGGCCAGTGAGTTGTAAATGCAGATTTTCTAAGTAAGCTTGTTCTTTGTTCTTTTCCCCTCACTTTAAATTAGCACTTACGTATTAGCTTGAAACTTAAAAATAATTAAGTAATTTTAAAATAGGGTCACATCTGTAGGACATACTTGGGACCTATTTTCAATAATGTATTCTCTGTTGTGTGACAGTTTCAGGGGCTGTCACAGGATCTGTCCAGCCACTGATTGACCTCTTCGGGGGAAGAAAAAGTTGATGCACCAGGCCGATGTGCTTATGTGAAAAGCAGCATTTTCTTGGATTCCTGAAAACATCTTTTGCATTTTCCTAGGTGGCATCAAAGATTCCATTTGCTACACATCTGATAGATCATGGGAAGATTCCAGTGAGTCTACATGGCAAAATGAAACACACCAAAGAGAGCTCATCAGAGGCCCATGAAGAAATAAGGTTGGTGACTAAGACTGCAGTTCAGTCCTTCCACGGCTCTGTCCTGCTCACTGGCAGATGCTTTTGTTCATCCCACAAGCACATGCTGAGTGCCCCGAATGTCCAGGTTTGCAGAGGGATGTTGGGGTGAAGGATGATTCTGAAAGACATTGTCCCTCCCCACAGGACCTACCTTCTGTAGGCAGCCGCTGCTAGATGCTACCAGGACTAGAAGGTTACACAGGCTGTCTGCAGAGTTGCTGCTGCCTGGCCCCATCTTGTCCCAGTCTTCCCATGCCCAGAAGTCTAATCTTATGCTCAGCTCCAGATTTTTTTTTTTATTTAAAAAAATTTTTTTTACCGGCAGTTGAACTCAGAACCTTGCGCTTGCCAGGTAGGCACAGTGCCACTGAGCTAAATCCCTGCCCCAGCCCCAGATCTTTTAGACCTGATCCTGTGATGAGGTGCTGGGCAATGCTTCTAGGGCCCCAATCACAGGAGAAACTGGATAGAAGAGAGACCAGTGGGAACTATGAGGCCAGGTGTTCACTGAGGTGGAGGAGACAGTGACCATGGCAGATCAGGAGGTCCCAGTGAAGGTCAGCTTGTGGGCACTGAAATGATCTAAGATTTGAGTCCCTGGCCAGGTGATGGCCAGGCTATAGGGCTGTTGTCCTGAGAGGCCAGGTCAGGAACTCTGGAGAGTAGGGAGAGATGTCAGGGAAGTATGGTGCCAGCCAGAGAGGGAGAGGAGGAGAGTGGGAGCCCTGCCCTTGGCCTTTAGGACCCTGTAGGGTTGCAGAGCAGGAGCTGAGGAGGGCCCATGGGGCAGGAGGCCAACATTCAGCAATAGACTCTCAGTCTCTTTCTGCCGTCCTAAATTGTTGTATTTACAATCAACACCAGCCCCAAAGCCCAGAACCCCAGTATTAACAGAAATATGTTTAAAATCATAGTGTAATACAATTTTGGTTGCTGATTGAAGATTTAGTAAAGCTGTGTTTTTCTTATGAAAACAAAAACATGCTGTCTTCATATGCCACAATGACCAGTGTCATTAACATGGATTATCTCACGTCCGGTTGAGGATTTTAAAATACTAAGTGTGGTCCTACAGCTATAACTTGTCCAGGATGGGGCCATAATTTGTTTTTCTTGCTGCTGAGTGGCTCTGATTTGAATTCCATTGTCTGATGATAAATAGCTACCAGCAGTGATTGAAGCCCCCCACCATGTGACAGTTATGCATTTACTACCAGTGGTTCAAGCTGACAGAACATCGAAAATCATCCAAGGAAGGAAAGGGAGAGCAGTAGGGCCTGGGGCTTAGCATCAGGAGGAGAAGGGTGCAGGAGCCCAGGGGAGCTGTGGTGTAGCCCTGGGGACTACATGTGGTCTGGAGGAAAAAGGAAAACTGTGTCCTCAGAATAGAATCTGCTAGGACTAGATGCCTCATGTCCAAGCACATTGGACTGTCCTGTATTCTCAGTCCTTCCTGAGTGGCAGCAGATCTGGAGGAAAAGATAAAGTGGCACATACAACAAGTGCGTGCACGCAGGAGCTTCTGAGGCATACCAGAGCTGCAGGAGATGAAGACAGCCACCCAGGACTTGGACATTGTGTGTATTTGTCAGCTCTGTTAAAGAACTTGTTTCATTAAGCCAGATGTGTGGATCATACCAGCATTCAGAGGTCAAGGCAGGTAGATCATGAGTTCAAAGCCAGCCTGACTACGTAATTCATAGTTCAAGCCTAGCCTGGACTGCCTAACAAGATCTTGTCTCAAGAAAAAGGAAAAATAATTTGATTCATTAAAATGAAAGTACCTTTGCCTCTGTGGAGTGCGCGCTAACATTGGGGAAGTGTTTGCTGTGTCCTGGCGGTGGGACATTTCAGAATTACCATTGGTCTGAAGACAAGAAAATGTCCCAGCTGCATTGCCAGCCTTCAGATATGCTGGAACCCAACAGTACCCACATCAGGGCATCTCATGGCAGCAGCTGCCTGGGGACAGGGATAGGGACCATTCCCCTTCACAATGTCAGAGGTCCTTGCTTGAAGCTTTGTACCCAGGAGAACAGGCTCAGGTCTAGGCCTCAAGGGTTACAGCAGCTTCCTGCACAGTGGCAGTGTGTCTAGTGACTCTGTAATAGGAAGGCCAAAGTTCATGGAGATCCAAATGCTGCTGCCCTGGAGGCTTCCTAGACGGAGTTGTCCCCAAATTGCTGCCCACCTACCTGCTGATGATGGGTGGTTAACACCTGTCTAGCACTTACCTGGTGCTGAGATGTCCTGACCTATGACAGCAACTCAGTGAGATGGGAGGGCCCTTTTCTGCCCTGTCTGGGACATGGCCAGCCCAACTAGCTGGTCCCAGGAAACAACTGCCCTCCTGACAGTAACCTCCTAAATGCCTGTGTCCCCACCCACTCACCCACATGGAACATTCATTGGCCTGTTCTTCCAGGTCACCAGGGCCCTAGCCTGGAGGGATCTTCCACATCAGTGTGCCCTATGCCATGCAGCCACTTTGAGGTCCTGTTCCTGGGTCAGGCTGCTTCTGGGCCCATATCCAGGCTGCCCCAGGGTAAGCAGCATGAACATGGAATAGGAACTCTCCCCTGTCCCCATCTGTGGGCTCTATCTCTGCTGTCTTTAAACCAACAAAAGAAAATGTTGATGAGGATGCAGAGCAACAGCAATCCATAGCAGAACCTAAGCCTCCAATACGGGATGCTATCCTCCCAGAAAAATCCATCCAACTGGTTTTCAGCTGCTGTCATCTGGGCCTTTGGTGTAGTAGTTGACCCTGTATCCTAACCCAACCAAGGCCAGCATGGTTTGCAGGAAGAAAGCCACCTGAAAGTACAGTGTTAAGGTCAGCAGAGAAAAATGGCAACAAGATACAAGATGGTTCATTCCACAGCACCCAAACATAGGGATATAAAACTAGGAAGAGGGCCAGGGATTTAGCATAGCGGTATAGCGCCTGCCTGGCAAGCACAAAGTCCTGAGTTCGATCTCTGTGCCAAAAAAAAAAAAAAGAACTAGAAAGAGGGATTGAAAGCTGCAAGTCATGGGGAAAAAATAAGAACCAAGAAAGATTTGTAAAGGTGCAAATTTCCAATGATGCATGTCATTATATTGTATACCTAAAATGTACCAATAAAGAAAGCTGCAAGTCTGTAGCAGGTCAAATTAGATCTCCAGGATCTAATTGTCCATTGGCTCCACTGGCCTACCCAGTGGGGTTTTCCCCTCCCTAGAGAAATAGAGTGACCAAGTGCCAAAGGCATAGTAACAGTGTTGTAACATAGTAACATGTTGCCTTCCTGAGCCCTGCGAAAGGGACACGTACACACCAGTGTGTTCAGAATGCACTAGGGGCTGGCACAGGCTCTTCAGCCTTCTCAGCTGGCCAAGGCAAAAGCCACATGGGTATCCCCCAGAAAATATCCCTGTCCTGAATGACCAGGAGTGACCCACCTGCCAGTATCCACAGTATCTATTCATGGTATCAGGGTCTCATCTTGAGCAAATGTGGAGCTAGAGACCATTGGCCTATGGGGAGAGTCCCATTGTGAAGGAGGGGCCTCACCAAACCGGCTGGAAAAGTGAACTTCAGATATTGAAGACAAAATTAAAAATCACAAGCTAGCATTAAAATACTCTGGGTGATAATAGAAAATATTGCTACCGGGCCAGGGATTAGCTCAGTGGTTTCACCGCCTGCCTCACAAGCTCAAGGACCCAAGTTTGATCCCTGGTACCAAAAAAAAAAAAAAAAAAGAAAGAAAGAAAATATTGCTACCGTGAAATATAGCAAGCTAATAGGAGAACCACACTCTGACACCTAAGAATTCTTGGAGGTAAATTAAAAAGATGATAATTTTTAAAAATTTATCTGGGTGCAGTGGTGTACCCCTGTAATCACAGGACTTGAAAGGTTGAGGGAGGAGAATCACAGGGCTAGTCTGAGCTACATAGTGAGACCTTGTCTCAAAACAGCAACACCAACAAAAAATTTTTTTAAATTTAAATCAATAAGTGAAGAGGATTGATCCAAGAGGTTCACCATCCACCAATAGGTATTCAAGAGAGATTCTAGATAAATGGAATGGGAGGGAGAAATTAATGGAAAAAAAAAAAGTTTTCCACAAACAGATGTGGTACCAGATTGAAAAGCCCACCATGCCTCAGCATCATAACTAAGACAAGTAACATCTCTGAGATCAGATCTCCACGGTCAGGGATCAGTACAAAAGCAATGCATTTCCAGATATACAAACACTCAAAAGTGTTACTTTCCACACAGCCTTTTTCTGGGAAATGCATTCTGTCATGTCAGGAGTTGGGGTAAGTGGTGCAGGAAAATGGAGCCCCAGGCTGCCTGCTAGCAGGGCTGGAGGCCACCGAACTGAGGTCACTCCCAGAGAGACAAAATCTGATCAGGAGGAAAGAAAGAAGCATTGTGGGATTTTATAGTTTGGGAGACTGAATGACAGGCACGTTGCAAACAATAAAATTTCTAAAAGGAGGCAATGATTACTTCCACACACACACAAAAGAAGCCCACACACGGGAGTTTTTACATAAAGCAAAATAATCAATGCATTCTTACTGGATAAGTAGCAAATAATGTTCCCCTAATCTTAGTGATAGAAACCTGAATGGCAGTGGAACCCCTGATTGTGCCATAACTGCATTAGGGAGAGGTGGTTGTAGGAGGCTCAGCAATGCTGGGCTGGAGGTAGAGGTCCAGCTGTGTCCCTGGGCAGACAAAAGGGAGGAAGGTGGGAAGGCTGTGGGGCTCCTCTCCTGGGGTGGGAAGGTGGGAACCTACAGATGCAGGTACCCAATTCAGAAGTGGGAAGAGCCTGCTACTTGGCTGCTGGTGACTTGGTTCTTGTGTGGTAGCAGTGTTTCCTCCTTCATTTTATCTTGTTCTGGCCAGTAGAAGGTCTAGGAACGTGGAATGTGAAACAGAAAGCATGCACCTGAGCCTAGGCACGGTACTTTCCTTTCCCTGGTGGGTACACACTGGTCCTTGGTTCCCGTGTCCATGGCTCCATCGGCTCCCAAGGCAGTTGCAGGTCTCAGGTGGGATCACGAATGTGGCATATTCACCTGAGGGTGGTACCAGTTTCAGCGGTTTTCTCTGTTCACCCATACATCCAGATTGCCATCTGCACAGGACACCTGTGCGGTGCCTGTTGAGGACACTGAGATGAGTGGCCCAAACAGTTGATGTCCTCATGTGAAGGGACAGCAGGAGACCAGGCTGGAGCAGGCTGCACAGGCCTCATCTCAGAGGGGGCTGCACCATGACTCAGGCTCCTGGATGCCCTGGGGTTGGGGACTGGTTCTGCTCACCCTCAGGTACCCCTGCTGTGCAGGAGATTCATCTGAACCTGGAGGGGACAGCACGGAAAGTCCTGCCTTTCTCACTTTCCTTCCCCTCCTTTTCTCTCCAAAGGCCAAGAAACTGCAGGATGAAGTAATGAAACTAAAACTGGAATTGAACAAAGAGTATCCATTTGCAACTCTCACCGGAAACCTTTCACTTCACCCACCAACATCATGACCTCAGAATATATTTTTCAACACAAAATATTAGGAAGATGTTTGTAGTACCAAGCTTCTTCAAGCATGAGGAACCAACCCATCTCTTGTTTGGTGGTTGGGACTAGTGTTAGGGTAGTCAGTGTTTTTATGATTTATTTCACAGGCAGCCCCTTGTTTTTAAATAAATCTATGTTCCTTTTCTGAGGCTGTGAAAGGTTTAAGCAGCATTAAAAGAATGAGAATATTATAGACAAACTATATTGTTTTCATTTCTGTTACCATCTTTTTCTGCCAGTCCAGCTGACAGGGTCATTTGAAAGTCAGCATCAATCCTCCCTCTCTCTTACTCCACGCAACCCTAGTCACAAATATAGTCATAGTTTTCATTAACCTATTTGTTTTAGTGTAGGAATCTAGTTTGCTTGATTTCCTGCCACAGCAGGAGTCCTGCAGGTTGTCCAGAAGGAAGGAATGACAGCCACAGGGGTTTGGGTAAGTGCCCTTAAGTGTTCTCTGCCCAGCAAAGGTGTTTGCTCTTGGACTCGACCTTCAGCTGCACAGTGAAATCCAGCCCGGGACACACCTCTGCCTGGAGGGCCCCAGACCATCCCCTGGCTGAGCAGGCCTGTATTTGACCTCCCTTCTGCCCAGGCTGCTCAGGTGCTGTGCGACTTAGGCTCTTGCACTGAATGTTAAAGATGGGCTTCGTCCTGAACACATCTTTAACAGATGTAGGACTCTCAGACTTTGTTTCCTTCTGTGTCAGTTTTAGGAAATAAGTTTTTCAAGGAATTTTTCCATTTCATCCAAGTTGTCAAATATGTATTAGCATAAAGTTCTTCATAAAATTCTCCATTATCAGTCTTGCAAAGGATTTATCAATTTTTTAGTCTTTGTAAAAATACAAATTTTGGGTTGAGTTTATTGTGTATGTTTCCTATTTCATTGATTTCTCTCTTTACATTTCCTTCTATTTTCTTAGAGTTTATTTAGTGCTTAGATAGAAATTTATCATTTTAAATCCCTCTGTGTGGCAAGTAAACTCCCAGTTCAAGAAGCTAGAAAATACATCAGTCCCAAAATTTATCAGCTAGAACAACAAATATTTATTTCTCAGCCAGTGTTTGAGAGTCACAAATTGGGAGCAGCTTAGCTGAGGCTTCTGCTCAGGGCCTCTTGTGAGTTGAAGTCAAGCTGCCAACCAAGGCTGTACTCACTGAAGGCCCAGCTGGGTGGAGGTTCTGGCACCAAGTCACTTAAGGGAGTATTGATTAGATACCAATCTTTTGAAATGTGATTCCAGCCTTTTGAGATGTGTGAGAACTTGCTTTATGGCTTACCTACCATGTGAGGTATTTGGTAAATGTTCTGTGTGCATTTGAGAAGAATGTATTTTGTCCTGTTTAACATAAGGTCTATATATGTCCCATCAAGGTGACCAATCAGATTTCTCAAATCTCCTGTATCCTTTATAATTTGTTTGTTTTCTCAGTTATTGAAAGAGGTAAAACACTCTTAATTGGGCCTTCTTTTCATTATCTAGCCTGCCAACCTTTGTCTTTTAATTAGAGTAATAGTCCATTTACATTGAAAGCCATTGTACACATGTTGATTTTAAGTATAATTTCTTGTTATTTGTTTTGTGTGTCCCATATGTTTTTATTCCTTTAGTCATATTTTGCTGCTTTCTGAAAGATTAATAACTTCTCCAATTATTCTTCTTTACCTCCTCAGTTAAGAGTTGTAGTGTTATCTTTTGTTTGGGTTTTTGGGGGGGGGTACCAGGGATCGAACTCAGGACCTTGCGCTTGCCAGGCAGGTGCTATGCCATTGAGCTAAATCCCCAGCCCTAGTGTTATCTTTTTGTATTATTGTTGGCCAGGTGATTACAATATGTACCCTTGGTTCAATACAACCTTTTAGTATCTCAGCCACTTCCCAAACAAGGCATTAACACTACAGAGGTAACCTTTACCTTCGGCTTCCCTGTTGGTACCATTGTGTTGTGTACATCTTCCTTCCACACATTTGAAGTACATAGGTGTAGGTACCACTTATAGCAGTGCAACGTTGATGTGTTATTAATACATATTGATATCCTTTTCCCATTTACCCTTACTAGTTTTCTTCATTCCTTCCTCCATTTCCATGCTTCAACCACAACTGATTTCTACTCATACTTTTTTTAGTATTTCTGAGTACTATTGTTATGGTTTACATTCATTTAGCTTTTGTATATCTGAAAACAAATTTAGTTTGCCTTTTATTTCTGCTTAGGATAGAATTCCAGGTTCACAGTTTTTATCACCTCCAAAGCTTTAAAGGTGCTATTCCATTCTCTTCTGGCCTTTGGGTTTTGTAACTTTTTTTTTTGGTACTGAGGATCAAACTTGGGACCTTGTGCTTGTGAGGCAGGCAGCGGAATCGCTGAGCTAAATCCCCGGCCTTGTCCATGGGTTTTGTTAAAAATTCAAATTTTGTCATATTGTTGCTATTTTGAAGGTACTGTATCTCCCCTCACTGATGCCAGTACTGGGGATTGAACCCAGGGCCTTTTTACTGAGCTCCATGGGTCTCAGTCACTAAGTTGCCCAGGCTGGACTCAAACTTGCAGTCCTCCTGCCTCATCCTCCCAGAGCATAAAGATTATAGGCATGTGCTACCATGCCTTCTACCAAGCTTTCTTAAATTTTTTTCTCTTGGGTCAGGGATTTAGCTCAGTGGTGCTGCACCTGCCTCACAAGCACAAGGTCCTGAGTTCAATCCCCAGTAACAGAAAAAAAAAATTTTTTTTTCTGTTGGTTTTCTGCAGTTTGTGTTATGCCTAAATGTGATTTTCTTTTTACTTATCCTTGGAATATACAGAAATTCTAAATCTGGGAGTTTTTCCCTATTCTCTTTTCCCTTTCCGGGACTCCAATATTGTTGGCAGAAAAACCAATGAGGATTTTAAACATCAAAAATATCAGGCTAGGGCCGGGGATGTAGCTCAGTGGTACTGCACCTGCATGGCAAGTGCAAGGTCCTGAATTCAATCCCCAGTACCAAAAAAATATACATCAGGCTAGGAGCTGTGTACAGTGTATCAGTGCTACCACACATGCCTAGCATGTATAATAAGGCCCTGCATTTTATCCCAGCACACCCTGCCTTGAGATCGCAGGCCTCACCTGAAGAGAGCACAGGCCCAGAGCAATGACTGCTCTTAGCAGCTACTCTTTCCCAGCTATTTCTGCCAACCACTCATGACATCTCCAGCCACACTCTGCAGCCACCCAAAGCCCCACCCCTCTGTAGCACAGTCTGAACCCCTCAGGGAGTTCTCCTTCCCAAGGTGGCTGTGCAGAAAAGATAGAGAAGTCCCAGAGACTCAGGATGCTCTGATCCCAGAATCAGGAGGACATGTTCACTCTCAGATAAGGCAGGAGAGATGACACAGCCAGGAGAGGGGTATGCCACCCATACCTCATGTCTCCCAGGGAGAGTACCACCCCACCTAGACACCCCAGATCTCCCAAGGAGAGAGGCCATCCCACACATACCTCTAATGCACCAAGGAGAGACCATCTCACCCAGATACTCAGAATTCACTAGGGACAGGGGACACCCCCACCCCATGCCACATCTACAGAATTCAAGGATACAGGAGCCAGAGGTGGTGAATTAATTTGGCTGGTGGCAAGGCCCAGTCAGGAGCAGGCCAGGTTAGGATGGCTGAGTCGGGGCCAGCTCTTCCAGAATGTTCTCTCCACCAACTTGTGAGCATCTTCCAAGCAGGACCCAGGAGTGGTTTGTCACAACACAATAGGAAATAGAGCAGAGAAAGGGCAGATGAAGACATTCTAAAGGCCTCATCTGAAAGGAAAGAAGAAAAGGGAAGTAAGGAATTAGGGAAAGTAGCTGGTAGATCATTTTCAAAACTTAATAGAGAAATAGCCACCTGAGTATGAGAGAATGTAAAGAGAACTTAACTAATAGAATAAAATAATATATGGGAACTTTAGATGAAAAAGGAAAATAATGGAATGAATAGCAATTTGATCAGAACAAATACAAAGATGAAAGGAGTAGGATCAAGCACATAAGTTTACTGAAAGTGCAAGTAAGTTGAAGCTTTCTATTTGCTATAATACAATCTTAACAGTCTTGAATTTCACCTATGCTCTGTTCGTAGGAAACATACTTAAAACACAGCGAATTTTAAAGACATTGCAATGAATAGAGTACGATTTGGGGCAGGGTGAAGGATTAGCGCCTGTTCTGTAGTGATTGAGAGAAACCAGACAGGGGAGGCCCAAGAACACTAAGGGCCCCGGGGAGCAGGAGGGATTGGGAAAGCCTCATGGTCGGCCAAGTGGCTTCCAGTCTCTTTGGATGTAGGCCTTGTCTTCTGCTTACACAGGTGGTCAGAACCATGCAGAGCACTGGAGTCCTATGGGAGGTCCCAGAGCTGCCCACGGCACATCTGGTCTCCCTGAGTCATGTGCTGAGTCTGGCACCAGCAAGGGAGCTGAGGGCTGTCCTAGGGACAGGGTGAAATCTCTGGCTGCCTCGTCCTGTGGAGGAAAGTACCTCACAGAGGCAGGAGCTAGCAGGAGAAATGTGATGGGTCTTGTCAAGACTGAGTCTGCCTGAGACTGCAACCCAGCTCCATCCACCCAGCTCAAGCCCTTGACTGGATTAAAGTTAAAACAAACAAACAAACTTCACCCTATTTTCCACTAAGCAGAGGAGAGGGCTAGACCTCTTGGGAAAATGACCTCATTGTCTATTTACTTGTTCATATACAGTGTTTGGCACACACTAAAATGTTCTGAGACAAGTATAATGTAGAAAATAAAGGAAAAGAGATATGAAATAGATGATAAGCTGGACATTTTCAACAGGAAATTGGCACCTATAAAAAATACCAAATAGATATCCTGGAACTAAAAGTAGAGTATCTGAAACATAGAACTCATTGAAAATAAAACACTTATTTTTCAAAAATCATTATGATTAATATGTTAAAGGATCTGGTGGGAAAAGTGAACACCACACATTAATAGATTTGGAATTTTAGCAGAGAAAAGGCAACTATAAAAATGAGTTAAATGGAAATGCTAGAAATAAAATTAGGATATCAGAAATGAAGAATTCCTTGGTGGGATAATCAGTAAAGCTGACTCAAATGAGGAAAGAAAATTGTGCCAAATGTGCTTCTTCAGGACAATTGTCCCAAACCCCATATTTAATCCCTGTTGTCTTTGTCCCTACAATAAAGCCTCTTTTCCATCTCAGCACACAGAGCTGTCACAGGGCCAGGGAGCTGAGGGATCCAGATAAGCAGCTGCCCATGCCCTGCCTCTAAGCCATAACAAAGGGCAGACTAGGGGTGTCATCTCAGGATGACAAGTCAGAAAAAAGTCTTTCCTCCTGCCTTAACCAGGGAAGCCTTACACTTCATGTTCCTAGGTTCCTTGGAGTCCTATCCTCAACATGAGTATCAGGAAGGAGCTGAGAGGGCAGCCCAGCCCGCCCAGGGCCACTGGGACACCCTGAGGCACCATCCAGGTGTCAAAAGGACACAGTAGAGAGCCTGCCCCGGGCCCTGGGACATACTCCAAGGTAGAGTGCAAATCCCAAGCCACATATCCCTTTGTGAAAAGCAGGACCAGAGGGGCAGGATCTTTGGCTGGGTGGGAGGAGACAATGGTTGTGTCAGCAAGGTCCTGGGACTGTTTTGGGCAGGCATACAGGCAATAAGGGATCTTGTCCTCCCTTCCTCTAGTGGCCAGAAAGAAATGAAGTGCTTGGGCTGGGGATTTAGCTCAGTGGTTTCACTGCCTGCTGCGCAAGCACAAGGACCCAAGTTCGATCCCCGGTACTAAAAAAAAAAAAAAAAAAAAGAAATGAAGTGCTTTGCTATCTCTTAGCACAAGTGAGCTTGATGCAGAAGGCACAGAAGTGAGTGAGGTCTCACTGAGTCAAGCTGGATATTGCAGACTGAATCTTCCCATGTGCAGAAAGGCACATTTTCTGCCTGAGGAGCAGTAAGTGGTGTGGACTCTAGGCAGAGCTCAGGCTTGGAGGGTGTGGGGCAGAGCTGAGTGGGAAAGCCTTGCCCCAGCAGCAGACCACCAGCCTCTTCTTTCCAGGTGGGAGCAAGCAGGTGGCCCCAGTGCTGAGTGAAGGGCTGCATGCCCATCTACCCCAGATCTGAGGCCTTCCTGGCATCCACAACCAGCCCTCCTGAGGACCCTTCCGGGCCTCCCCACTGTGAGCTCCTGAGGTTGTTCAATGCAGGTAGAGGCTCAGCTTCCAGTGAAGCAGCCTGGTGTGGTTGAAAGGAAGAGGATGAATGGAGTGGGATAGCTTCCTTCCTGAAGTGACAAGGGGGACCAAGCACAGTGGCACCTTTGGCCAGTCGGCACCTAGCAAAGTCCAGCAGGCCTCCCTGCAGCCCCTGGGCTTTATGGGGTAGATGCAGAGACACACTTGCTGAGAAGAGAATTTAGAGAAATCCCACTGAGTGTGGTCTACATAAGAGCCATTGCCTGGATTTCCACTCCATCTGGAAGGAGTACCATGCCTTACCTGCCCACTATTGCTGCCACACCTGCCATCCACTTGGCAACCTTGATGCTGGCCAGGTACCTGCCCTGGAAGTGGGAGCCCAAGAGCAAGAGGTATGATTGTGCCCCTGAAAGCTAGTACATGTAAATATGTATTCCAGGAGGTTTTCCTTCAACAGTTCCCAGACATGAATAGAAAAACTAGTTTAATTGTGAAATATCACAATATTTTAAGCAAAAGAAGTCCCACATTTTAGGATGAGGTTTGAGAACTGTTAGGTTAAACATGAGTGAGAGAGTGAGAGTGAGAGAGAGAGAGAGAGAGAGAGAGAGAGGATAGGATTGCTCCTATCCTTAATGCTGGAACATGAAGGGTTAATTTCCAACAAGGATTTGGACAGTGTATAGACCCTGAAAACACCTTTGGAGGAGAGGGTTCCAAATTGGCATGGGTTGAGCATGGAGAACATGCTCTTTCACGGAGAATAGACATCTAAGGGAGAAACAGACCACTGAAAAAGAAAAGGGCCACAAATCACCTTTTGTTTTTTGAAACTAATCATTCAGGGAAGATTCCCTATGCTCAAAATGTCCTTACTCAGATGGTTGCAATGTAGGGGCCTCTTGGATCTCAGCCTGGAGGAGATTCAAGGCCCCTGCTCAGTGCTACCCTGGCTATGGGAGGTTCTTAGCATGCAGAAGTGCACAGGTCATGGGTAAGTAGGGTTGTAGGGCAGCTGTCTGGAAGCACTCATCTCCCAGGCTAATCAGCAGCTTCCCATGGCTTCAGCTAAATACCAGTGGGGGCAGAGCCTATGCAGGGCATGTGGGCACAGGTTTCTCCAGCCCAGCCCTGACCACTGTGCAGGACCTCGGAATGGAGTGGGGCTGAGGTTCCCAATTCAGGCACAGCTGAAGGTAAAAACCTATCTCGATGGAGATGAGAGAACTATCACAATAGTGATGGCAGTGATGGTGAGTGTGGAGGTAGTGGTGGCGGCAGTGGAGATAATGGTGCTGATGATGGTGATGGTAATAGTAATGGTAGTGTTGGTGATAGTGGTGATGATGGTGCTGGGGTTGGTAATTGTAGGTGACTCTGGTCGATCCTTCCTGGAGGCTGGTACTATGATAAAAATCCCATGAAAATGACTCAGTCTGCACTATAACCCTATATGGTAGGGAGCATCATTATTCCCACTTTACAGGTGAGGACACTGAGGCACAGGGGAGGCAGGCAGCCCCCCAAGGTCACACAGAGGATGACTCTAAGGTTTAGCTCAGAGTCTATGCTCTTAATCAGCTCTCTGTACAACCTCCAGCACAGTTCTCACAGGTTCTGTTTCCAGCCAGGCCTTTGAGATGTTTCCTTATGAGTAAGGCCTGTATCTATCTTAATACTGCATGGAACAGGGACAGAGCTCCAGACCAGGCTGGTCAGATAGAGCAAGACTTGCAGACCCAAACTTCCCAAAGGCTCCTTAGTGGAATAGGGGGGGAAAATGTTTCCAAGTCTCTGTGACCTTGGGGAGATCAGGTTCTCTGGCTGTAAAGACTCACTTGAGGCCCTGCCTTGAGAACATTACAGGACTGTTGCCCGGGCTAGCCTCAGGGAAGCTTGGGTTTTCTTTTTAAGATGCCTTGGGGGAGGCCTGGTGTGCTCCTGCACCTCACTCTACCCTGAACTCACAATGGCTGCTTAATGAAGATGGTCTCACCAGGTCTTGGTTCTCCAGGGCCTCATCCTATACCTTTCCTTCCAACAACTGCCTCAGCATGAAGCCTGCCACAAGGCAGCCTAGGCCTAAGTATCAAGACCCACCTCATTTCCCCTCTGGGAAATGGCTCCTGAGAAAATCTGTGGTCTCCAGTGCATGGCTATGGCCTGTGAAGCCTCTACACTGATCCCATCTCAGAAGTACTTCTCTGACAGGCTGCCTAGCAGGACAACCACCCAGCTGGCCAGGCTTGGTGAACTCAGAGGTGGAAGCAAGTCCAGGGTGTGTGTGTGTGTGTGTGTGTGTGTGTGTGTGTGTGTGTGTGTGTGTGTGTGTGTGTGTGTGTCTCTTTGTGTATAAATCACTGGCCAGGTAACCCGGGACAGGCTAATGGTCATGGCAGCAGCATCACAGTCATGTGGAAGCCCCTGTGAGGCTTCTACCTCCTGGAAAGACCAAGGCTAGTTATATAGTGCATTCAGTGAGATTCTGGAAGGACCAGTGCTGGGTGGGTCTAGGCTGATGTGTTCAAGGACGGACCATTTGAGCCAGGACCTGAATGACGATTCACCCTGCCAGATGGAGGGACAGGCACAGAGGTGGTGAGTAGGGGCCAGGCTGCTGTGGAAGGCAAATCCTGGAGCACAGACCAGGGCTCTGAGGGAAGGCACCCTGCTGCCAGCCTCCTTTTCCTTTCTGGAGAGAACACTGAAACACCTCCTTCCAACTACACCCCTACAGCCTAGAGTCTTGGACACCTCTATTGCCCATTCTGCCAACTCCAGATCACCCCATTTAGGACCCAGTGAGAGCTCCACATGGTCTCCTGTCTCCTGGGCACCCCCACTTGGCCTCCATCAGACCCTCCAAGGCCAGCCTTGGAGAGGCAAAGGGCTGGTGCTTCCCAAGCCTGCCAAGGTGGTATCTGCAGCCAGGGGTCAAAGGCTGTAGGGACTCAAATCTGCTGAAATTCTGGAGGCCTAGGGAGGGGCTTCCTTTAGGAGGGGAACTCAGCAAGCTTCTCTCCAGCCCCAATCAGGCAGCCCATATGCCCCAGGCCTTCTTTCCAGGATGGGCCAGCATGAGCAGGGGATTTGGGGGATGCTCCCAGCAGTGAACACATAGGTCTGGCCTGCCCAACTCAGGGCTGGGCAGGTGGGGTGAGGAACCCAGGACACCTGGGCTGACTCAGTCTGCTCTGGGTCATGTGCATTTTAATCAAGGTCTCTGGAAACTCCCATAGCCTTCTAGAAACAAGAAGTGAGGGAGTCAATAGGAGGCTGTGGGCGGGACTGAGGCTGAAAGGCCACTATTTAAATTGCAAACCATCTCCCTGTCTGCTGTCTTTCTGCAATATTCTACCTGGTGGAGAACAGCTTTTAAAAAATGACCGTCAAATTCATTTAAGAATACACAACACACAGCACAAACCAGCCAGCAGTGGCTTCTTTCTGGTCTCTTCACCTTTCCTGCTTTGATCACCCGCTTGGGAACTTCCAGCTGCCTCCCTCAGTCCCGCAGGAATCCCAAGGACTTCCACCGCCTCCACACATTCTGGCCCCTCCGGGAGCCCAGCAAGTTCTTAGGTGTGTCCCCCACCACACCCGGAACTGCGCTTCCTGCAGACACCTGGGGAGTTACCAGGAAGCACATTCCTCAGCAGAACAGACCAACATGTTACAGAAGCATCCGTTCTGCCTATCCTACCCTCTAACTGACTTTACTCCCCAAACTGTTAGTCTCCCCTCTGCTAGCATCTCCCTACACTCTTCCTGGACTGCCCTCTCGGCCCCCTCTGCCTTGATACCTCCAATCCCATGCTGTTCCCACCGGCCTGGAAGCTATCCAACTCCAGGAGGGTGTCCTCTGTGGTGCTGTCCCCAGCAACCAGAAAGGGTGGAGCCCGCAAGGAGCGGCGCTCAGTTGGCAACTGTGCTGAATGGGTACTCAGCCTCCAGCCAGCCCCTAGCCCCACCTGGGACCTGTCATTTCTGACCCCAAATCGGCCACCTCAGCTCCGGTGGGGGTAGCAGTCAGCTTTTCCACACACCCCCCCACACACCCCCACACCCGCCCCCTTCCCTGGGAACCCCAGGCCCAGTAGAGGACGGCACTTGAGGTGCCCGAAGTCCTGCGGCCTATGACTCGGTCCAGGCTTCCTCACAGGCTCCCCACGCCACGCCTGCCAGAGGGCGAGGTGGAGCGGCGCCGCTTTGGCCCGACTGTCCCCTGCAGCGCCAGGGGGTGGCGGCTACGCCGCAGGTCTGAGCGGAGCGGGAATCCTATTCCCGGGTTCAGAGGGGCCGAGGCCCAGAAGGCGGATGATCAGGACAGCTCTGGTGTCCCATCCCCGAACGTCTAGTGCAGGGTTAGGCGCCGTAAGCCATGCCTAGTGTCCTGGGGCTCTGGGGCCAAGGTCACTGCAACAGGCCGGGTCCCTGGCAGCCTTAGGTTTTGGGTCTGGGGCGGCCGTCCGGCGTCCGCTCAGCGCCACAACCGCCTACTCTCTCCAGCCTGCCTGGGTGGGACGAGTTGTGCGCCGGGAGCCCCGCGCTTACTCTGGAAAGGTGGCTCTTTCCGCCTTTGGGTGGTGGGTCATCAGGACTTATGGGTGGGTGCGCCCTAGGCCCCTCAGACCCTGAGTCACACTTCCGAGACCTCTGGGCGGAGTTACCCTCCTAAATCCCGGCGCCGGACACCCCGCAGTGCACAGGGTGGCCCTGAGCCAGCGTGCGTCCTCTGGTCGCCCAAGGAGTTGTCTAATACACAGGGGTTGGCTCAGCCCCGCCCCCTCCTACGCCGTGCGGGCGACTCCAGGCAGCTGTGGGTGCGCGTCTGCGCCCCGCGTCTCCTCCGCCCGGCCCGACCAGCTTCCTGCCAGTTCTGCGAGGGACTTTCTTTCCTTGGCGCCCCGTGGCCACCAGAGCCCCGCGCCGGGACGCTGCCAAAGCACCCAGGCGCAGACCCCTAGGAAGGGGACCCAGGGGTAGAGGGGGAGGGAGAGGCCCCAGGCAGGCCCGGGAGGGGGAGGGGCCCCGGACAGGATCAGGAAGAAGGAGGGGCCCCGGAACAGAGCGGTGGGGGGCAGGGGACCCTCGGACCAGGGCCAGTGGCGTGTACCCCCGAACCCCCTCCCCGGCAGCTCCTGACTCTCCGGTTCTCCAGAGACGCTCCCGGGCCAGAGACGTTCCTGGCCAGCGTGGCGGGGACAGTAACGAAGCTGCCTCCCCGCCCGGTGGGCTCCTTAATGCGCTCTCGGTCCAGTCCTGCGAGCAGGCGCAGGCCGCCGGGCACACGCTGTGGGCGGATGGCCCGCACCCTCCCGCGCCCAGGAGCGAAGCCCGCGGTCGCGCGCCCCGGCCCGGCTCGGCGGTGGCGGCCGGCCCAGCGAGCTTTGTGACGTCAGGCGGCGTCACGCGGGGCTGACCCGGCGGCGGCGGCGGCGGCGGCGGGCGGGGGCGGCCCTGGGACGCAGCGGGAGCATGGAGCCGCGGGCCGGCTGCCGGCTGCCGGTGCGGGTGGAGCAGGTCGTCAACGGCGCGCTGGTGGTCACTGTGAGCTGCGGCGAGCGCAGCTTCGCGGGGATCCTGCTGGACTGCACGAAAAAGTGAGCGGGGCGGGGGCGCAGGCCCGGGACACCCTGGAATTTCCCGGGACACTCCCCCACTGGCTCGGGGACCGGGTCTGGGGCGGGGCGGCACGGCCCGGCGCCTGCTTTCGGTTTCCGCCGGCCCGGGTTTCTGGCCCCGCGAAGGCGGCTGCTGCTGGGGGGTGAAAGTGGCTCTCTCCCAAAGTCGCCGTGACTTTCGGGGCGGGAGATCGCGCTGCTCAGCGGAGGGGGTTGCGGGTGCTGGGCCAGGCCGAGGAGCATGGGGAGCCGAGTCCCCAACTCCGCACATCTGCCATAATTAACGCACTTTTCTTTGTTCAGACGCACTGTTGAATTCGGCTGTTTGTAGAATCGTGGTCCGTGCAACGAGGGTCAGATGCGCGACGGCCTTGCCCTGTCACTTACAGGCTGGGGAGCCCTGTCTCTGTCGTGTGCCCCCACCCACTCGAGGCTTGTAGGAGTGGTTGGTGGGGAGCAGCTGTGCCCGCTGCGGGGTGTAAAAATACTGCTGCGGGTGCAGAAGTCGCGCGGAGGAGTGGAAGATACAAGTTACAGGCTGGTGTTCCTGCTGGAGGGGCACCGGCTGGGCTAAGCAAACCCTTCCTGAGTCGCACCTGTGCACCCTCTGCAGGGACTCCTGCGGCACAGAGGAGGCTCCTGGATACGTGTCACACGGTAGTGAGCTGTCACTGCCAGACAAATGATTAGGCATTATTCAGGTTGTGAAGTCTCTGCTCCTGCTGGGCTTTATTTTGGAACCTGGTGTAGTGAATGGCCCCCCTTTCAAAGGCCTGATTTGTTTTCCCTTCCTGAAGCTAATTTTCCCCTGGGTAGAGTGAACAGAGCAGAGACCATCCTCCTTTGAGTTATCTTGCTGACATTATCTCTTCATTAGATGTGCCAGAAGCCATTTATGCACAAGTCACATGACTTAACATATGGCCTCCAGGGTGACTCTTGCCCCTTCTCTGTGTTGGCTACAACTGGGAGTGCCTGATGGGGTGGAATGACACTGAGGGACTGTAGAATTGCCACCTGGAAACTGCCAGCCAGTCAGTTGGAGACTGGGGTGGTAGTGATCCTCCATTAATCAGTGGCCACCATGTACTCCATAGGCAGGTTGGTCTTGAGTCTGCAGGGCTACACCCCTCTCCACCTATTCCACTTGCTTTGGCCTTTCCTCCTTGCAGGGAGGGGGGGGGAGATTTGCAGCATAGTTGCCCCCATTTCCTGGGCTGTCTGACTCAGGATGAGGGAACCTCATCTTGTGGATCCTTGCATGTCTGGAGAGGCAGTGGGCTTCCCTCCCTGAAGACTGTGGCTAACCTGTTTTTCAGATCCACACCCTCTTCATGCAAAGAACTGCACAGACCTGCTGGCATCCCAGGCATGGGAACTGGCAGCTGTGCAATGTGTGAGTGTCTGTGCTGCACAGCCACATTCAACTGTAACCAGATCTGCCCTGAAGCCAGGAACTGGGCCTCAGTGGGTGCAGTTTTGCTTTACCGAGGCTCTGACTTTGGTTGACCCAGTGTCCTTGTAGATAATCTGAAGATAAATGTGGCTTCCCCTTCCCCAGCCCGCCAAGCCCTGATCCAGAACTGCTCCGCTTCTGCACACCCTGGTCTTTCTTGTGCTGCCACTCCTGGTTTCTGTTTCCAGTTCTCTACTCACAATATTATGAGTTGCAAAGCTAATGTTTATAGCTCTGCTTGTCAAGAAGCATCCAGAATGCAGCTTACAAATTGACCCAAGTGTTACAGGCAGCACAGGTATACCTTGGGCCTCAGGGTCCAGTTGCCATTCTACCCTTTCTAGGTATCAGTTTCTCCTCAGTGACTGCTGCCCGCCCTTGTCCTCCCATAGAGGCCCAGCCCCTGGTTGTGGGCCCTGACTGGCAGGGGAGAGGTGCTGGGAGCTACAGTGACTCATGTCCTCTCACTTCAGGGGAGTCTGAGGGTCCCAGAGCAGCAGGTGTCATGCAGGGTCTGTTCAGAGCAGGTCACTGTTGCTGGGGTGTCAGTGGTACAGTTCAGGTACAGACCTGGCAACCCGGTTTGTCTGTTGCAGTAACTAATCACTGTTTGTCCTCTTTGCTAGGTTGGAATGGTTAACAGGAAGGGCCCCATTCACATAAGCTCTTGAGAGGCTGAGGTGGTGCCCAGCCGCCAGTGTTTATTATGGGGACAGTTTGGGGGATGGCGTTCTCTCCCTTGGTTCCCTTCCTGTTTGCAGAGCAGAGTGGAGCTTGGAGGGGGTTGGGCCCAGGTCTTGGCAGTCCCCATTGGTATCTTGAACCTGCTGCCAGGCTGTGGTGTAGTCTGAAGCAAGCTTTCATTTTCTGAGTGCTTTTCTGTCCATGCATTCATGTTTGGTAACTGAACACCTACTGTTTGTAAAGGAATGGGCTGTGCCTAAGGCAAACTGCCTCCAACCATCCCCACTTCTGGCAGAGAGTGAAGATTTTTTCCAAAGCCTTGATACCCAAACTGTGCCCGAATGGGTGGGATGGGCATTGTTTTGTGGGTGATTCTGAAGTGCACCTCTGGACAAGGACAAGGGTGGCACTGGCTGAGGCATGGCCCGAGGACACCGTCAGCTCAGGGTGGGGAAAAGCTGGCCTCACAGACAGTGGATACAAAGGCCAGTACCAACCAGGCCCGAGTGACCCTGGTCCTCCAGCTTTGACCTCTGGGTTGATATAGTCCATTACCACACTGGGCCTGTCTGCTGGAAAAGTCAGGGTGCCACCCTTTATGTCCAGGAGCCCAGCTGCTGCCAGTCCTAGGCAGTAGTCTAAATTCTGTCCTGAAACACCTGGGTCCAAAACAGAAGCTCAGCTGCCTGTGGATATTTCTGGAATGACTGCTTTGAGGACTGAGGATGAGCTGGGCATGGGAGCTGCAGTGGTGCTAAAATCTCCTCCCTGTCCCCAGGAGCTGGAGGGACCCAGTGCCAGAAATCATAGGCTGGCAGATTGGTCTTGGGAGCTTCTCCATAGGAAATGCCATCTAAGAGAGTGGGTGAGGGAGGATTAAGGATGTGGGCCATGGAGGTTCTGGCCTGTGCTGCTGGGGAACCTGGAAGATCTAGTGTGGGATGTTGCTGACCCTTTGATTCTAAGATTGTTTGATTCCAAACAAACCTTTGATTCCAAGATTCTGGAATTCCCATCCACTCTCATCTGGGTGTCCTGAGGACAGTGCCCTTGGGGTGGGACAAGTCCCATTGTGTGCCCTGGGAAGGAGCCAGTCTGGTGTCCAGGCTGTCACTTGTCCTGCTAATCTGCTGACCTTAATGCCTGGAGCAGAGGTGGCCCTTCGAAGCTTCCATCTGCCCAGCAGACCCTACAGGCCACTCTGTTTCCTATAGATCCTGCCTATTCCTGGCTCCTGTAAGGCTGCAGCCTTGCTACTGGCTGGCTGCATGACTGGTGAAAGACTGCAGGTCCTTTCAAAATTAACTCGGTGGACAGCCTGAGGTGGGGCCTTGGGTGTTTGGATTCAGGCCATCCTGGGTCTGCAGGCTCCTGGCAGCGCGTCTGTGTGCAGAGGCTTCCACAGGCTCTTGCCTGGCTCTGCATGTCCCCGTGTTTCTGACTCAGGAGCAATGTTTACTCACCCCCACAGGCAGCAGCAGGATCACACCACCCACCCCCCTGCCCCATCAGAGGCAAGGAAGGAAGGTCTAGGGCAGACGTGGGGGGCGGGGAGCACAGCCTGCCAGTGGGGTATCAGCAGCTGCAGTTCCTGGGGCTTTGGATCAGGGAAGCTGGATGGAGGCGGCTGCAGGCAGGGGCAGCCCAGAGCTCTGGCAGGCAACCAGGGTTGCTTTCCTCCTGCCCATGAGCCAACCTCAGCCTGGGCCACTCTGGATGGGTGGCTGGGTTAGACCCCCAGGTGAGTCCCCAGGGATGTGGCTTGGCCACTACTATTCTGCTAAGGACCTTGGGCCAGGATGCATGTCCCTAGGCCTCCATGTTCTTGGTGTTCCTGGGGAGCTCTGGTTTTCTGTCCCTTTAGGGGCAGTGCTGCTTTTTGCTTTTGGGTCAGGACCCCATTAGAGCCTCTGGAGCTTATCAGTTTCTTTAGCTTTTTCTCAAAGCAGAGATTCTTTGCTCCACTCCCAAGCTCCCTGAAGATGCTGTGCTGAGGTTTGTTTCCAGGTCCCTTCAGTTTTCTGTGTGGGGTCCTTTGCCAGCCTGTTGAGGCCCCTCCAGTCCTGATAGCCCTTCCCACATGCTTACTTTCCACCCAAGGGTAGGACCCCTAAGGCTATACCCACCATGGGCTCTTTGAGTCCAGGGTAGACCCCAACAGTTCCTCTGTGGGTGCAGGGCTGCGTAGTCCTCTCACCTGTAGGCACAGCTGGGCCTCTGTCTCTAGAGTGGGCAAACTCAGGCCATGGCCTGTCCTCACTGAGGGTGCCAACCTTTTGGGGAGTCACAGACTGCAGTGGTTATAGAAGGGTCACACTGTGTACCCCAAGCCAGGCCATATTTCAGGTTCTTCCCAAAGAGAGCAGCTTGTGCTGAGGCTGTGTACATGCCTGGGGACTGCAGCCCCACATGTTAAAGAGCCTCTTGGGTGGAGCAGGTTCCCTAGTCCCAGTAGCCCTGCTGTCCCATCTGTGAAATGGGAATAGCGATGCTGGCCATCCTGTAAAGCTGGTAAAGGGTTTAGGGAGCCCAGGTCCCTGCAGGGCCACCTGCTGTCTGGGGGTAAGCCATTTCCACTGTTTACTCAGCAGGCAGGTCTCGGGTGTGGCCCAGGCAGAGCAGCAACTCCAGGAAGGAAGTATGGCTGCCTGCTATGCCAGGGTCACCACTGGTCTTTCTGCAGGGCTAGCTTCTCCAGTGCCCTGGTGCTGGTGGACAGTGGTGTGACTTGGGTCCGTCTAGAGGATACTGCAGCCTGGCCTGCTTCCTGGTTTGACTTTCCTGGGAAGGGTCCTGCCCCTGGCCTGTGCTTGGTGGCTGAGAGAACTGGCCCAGTGAGGGCCTGCATCTCAGGCTGACAGCTGTGTGTCTATCCTAGACTTGCAGAGACTACCTGAGGGAGCAGGTGACATCCTGGAGCTCCTGAAACTGCGTGGCCTGTTGTATGGAGCATTCCTAGCCCACTGTAAGGACAGGGTCATCTGGGGAGAGAAGATGGAACTGTACTCTGGAGAGATGGGTTGGGGCTGGAAGCAAAAGGCTGCCAGAGGTTCCGCTCTGAAATTATGTGCCTGGTTGTCAGGAAGGGCTCTGTACTGGTATAATCAGGCTGGCCATGGGACACAGGCTGCTGTGTCAGAGGCAGGTAGGGAAGTGGACTCTGAAGCTGGGTGGGGCTGGACAGAAGGGGTATAGATGAAGAGGGTGCCAAAGGGAACCCCCAGTTCATGGTTTTAAATGGC
The DNA here is from genome assembly GCF_053883595.1 of Heterocephalus glaber. Lineage (NCBI taxonomy): Eukaryota > Metazoa > Chordata > Mammalia > Rodentia > Bathyergidae > Heterocephalus > Heterocephalus glaber. Next base: position 52,435,953 of record NW_028258320.1, on the reverse strand, counting down.
TGTGAAAGCTAGCAGGAAGTGGGCTTTGGGGAGGCCCTCGAAGGACACTTCCTGTCCCTGGACCCTGATCTATCTTCCAGGCCCAGCTCCTATAGGTTTCTCTGCTGTTCTGGGCCTTTATCCTGGCCCTCAACTCTGTATGGTCAGGTTGCTCATCCCCACCCCCAGCAAGGGGTCTGCCCATTGGCAGCCCAGAGAGGCAACCATGTGACCTTCTGGCTGCTCCAACTTCCCCTGGAGTCTGCCCCACCCCCCATTGGTTCCTGGCTGTCACCCTCTGGCAGGAACATTTCTACTCCCTGGGACTCTGAGTTCCTGGCCCTCCCTTTCTCCTGACATCTTCCTTTGGTGCCCCATGATGAACAGACCAAGGTTGGCAGGCTGGCAGTGATCTTGGTGGGTAATGTGGCAGGATGAACCTCCCCTGAAGGGAGTTGGAGGAAGCAGTTGGAGCCAACTACAGGACTCTGGGATTTGGGAGGTTATGGTGCTCATGCGGGCTCTCGTTTGGTGGCTGCCTCTGTCCTCTCTGGACTACAGAGCCAGTGGCTATGGCTCAAGGTCTGACCACATGTGGCTCCTACCCTGTACACATTGCCATGCATCAGGCACCTGAGACTCGACTGCTCCAGGGGACATACTTGGACCAGTTTGAGAGGCTTACTTGGGAGTCTTTCTTGGGTCACCAGCCCTTCTGGGGATGCTTCCTTTGGAGAGAAGGGTAGGGAACAGGTGAGGTCTGTGAGCAGGGGTCTTGGGTTTTATGGCCACTGGCCACAGAGCAGCTGGTCCTCCCTCCCCCACCTGGCCAGGACACATCTCTGAACTCAGACCCCATTCTCAAGCTTCCTGGCAACTCTCTCTTGTGGCCATAGGCTGAGATTCAGACATTGTGACCAGAGAAACAGCCTGTAGGCCACATCATGGGACCTTCGTGTGTGCATCCACCTGGATGCTGGGCACAGGACATACACAGGGCTTGTACATCTCTTTACAGGCTAGGAATGCCACCCTGAATTTGAGACACATGCAGTTGCCCAGGTCTGTGGGAGAGCAGAGCCTGGCAGCAGGGGCTGGACACAGCAGGGGACCCTTGCCATCCTCACTCTCCTTTCTGTGTCCTTTCTGGCAGGTCTGGCCTCTTTGGACTGCCACTGGCTGATGACCCCCCTGCCGTCAATCCCCATGGCCCCGCCCCTGAGGAAAGTGATGGAGAAGTGATGCAGCTGGGGACGGGCTTCCTGCCTCCTCCCCACAGCGAACAGTCCCCCGAGGACCAGCCTCCCAAGATAGCTGGCCCTGAGGTACCTCCGCCCCTCGTGCCACCACTGCCTGCCCGGAGCCTGCCCCCCTACCCACCATACTTTGAAGGTGCCCCCTTCCCTCACCCACTCTGGCTGAGAAACACCTATCAGCAGTGGGTGCCACAGCCTCCCCCAAGGACCATCAAGCGAACCCGACGTCGTTTGTCCCGCAACCGAGACCCAGGCCGCCTCATCCTGAGTACCATCCGCCTACGTCCCCGCCAGGTGCTCTGTGAGAAGTGCAAGAGCACTGTGAGTCCCCAGGAGGCCAGCCCCAGTCCCCCAGCTGCTTCCAGGCCCCGCCGGAGGCTGGGCAGTGGCTCAGACAGGGAGCCCCGCAAGCCAGAGGAGCCAGAGGACAGCGACCCTGCAGCCACAGCCACTGTGAGGAAGAGCAAGAAGGAGAGACGGGAGGAGGACAGGGCCTCGACTGAACAGGTCCCACGGAGCCCTGTCATCAAGATCTCCTACAGTACACCCCAGGGCAAGGGTGAGGTGGTCAAGATCCCATCCCGTGTGCATGGCTCCCTGGAGCCATTCTGCCCCCAGCAGGCTCTCCACAATGGCAGCCAGGAACCCGAGGTGCTGAGAGATGCAGAGTCCAGGGGCAATGGGGACCGACCACCCAGTGGACCTTCTGCCTCCATCCCCAAGCTGAAGCTGACACGTCCTCTGCCTCCTGGCTCAGACTTGCCACCTCCTAAGATCCGCCTGAAGCCCCACCGCCTGGGGGATGGTGAGTGTGAGCCCCTATACAGGGCCGAGCTGGTGGAGGAGCTGAATGGCTGCCAACAAGGCCCCCGGACCAGCTCACCTGCCCTCTTTGCGGATAGCTCTGCCCATGGACTGCAGGATTTGTCTTCCGGAAGTTCTGGTGAGGATGATGACTTCAAGAGGTGTCCCCAAAGTAAACAGGGACGTGATGGCTTAGCCTTTCTGGTAAATTGCCCTGGGAGAAGAGCAGATTGCGCCAGTGAGTCTGTGTGCAGCAGCGACAGCCTGGATGAATCCAAATCATCCAGCTCGGAAGTGACGTCTCCAGATACAGGGGACCTCTCATCCGGTGATGGTGCAACTGTGCCTTCCTCATCCAGGGGTGTTCGCCAGACAGTCCCACCCCTAACAGTCAGGCTGCATACACAGAGCGTCTCTAAGTGTGTTACCGAAGATGGAAGGACCGTGGCTGTAGGGGACGTCGTGTGGGGTAAGATTCATGGTTTTCCTTGGTGGCCAGCGCGTGTCCTTGACATCAGCCTTGGCCAGAAGGAGGACGGAGAGCCCTCTTGGCAAGAAGCAAAAGTCTCATGGTTTGGGTCTCCGACTACATCATTCTTGTCTATTTCAAAACTCTCCCCTTTCTCTGAATTTTTCAAACTGAGATTTAACCGTAAGAAGAAGGGGATGTATCGGAAAGCTATAACTGAGGCTGCAAATGCCGCACGACATGTGGCCCCAGAAATAAGGGACCTCTTGACCCAGTTTGAAACATAACTTTGGTTCCCTGACCAGGTGAGTGTGTGTCCCCCGGATGCTTCTTTTCCTGAGCTGTCTGACCTGGCATTTGTGTTGAGTCACTAGGAGCCAAAGTCAGGCAGGGGCTGTGTCTAAGCTTGTGTGTACAGAGCTCCGGCTGTCTGATTTGTTGTTCCGAAGGGGGCTATGAAAGTGGCTGTCCTCGTTGGTATTGTCACCTGAGCTCTCTGGCTTACAGAAAAGGTGCTTTAAAGAGGACATTCTTCAGCTGCTTATTTAAAGCTAGTTTGAGGTTTGCCGCCATTTTTCAAAGGAAGCCCCTTGTGTAATTTCCTTGCTCTTCTGTTAGGCTTTTGGAGAAAGGGGTGCAGTTTAACTGATACTGGGGAAGGGAAAGTCCAGATTGGGGCTTCATCTTCTGTTTTTCATTCTGAGGGAATCACTTTCATTGTCTTCCCAATGTCCACAGACGCCTTCTGCTTGCAGGTGTGCTATCTTGCCATCTTGGCTGGCAGAGAGGAGCGAGAGCAGTGAGCATCCTGCCGTCCAGTGGAGGCCCATATCCTAGCTCCCCAGGCTGTCAGGGCCTTGCACTCCCCTTCAGCACCCAGTTCTTTCTTGTCAGCAAGTGCAGTGGTTTCTGGATGGGCTACTTGTGGTGGCCAAGTGCTTTGGGTTCTGGAGGTGCTCTGAATCCTATTCCTGATGTCAGTGTTCATACTCCCAAACTCCTCCCCAGAGGACTTTGTAGAGTCAAGAGCCAGTCCTCAAATGGAACCTTTGGAGCTGGGAGCGTTGCACCCAGTGTGTGGGTACCATCATGTAGGGTGAGTGGGTGCCATCATATAGGCAGAGGGTCATTTCCCTCGTGGAGTTGGGGACATTATCATGGCATGTCTGTGGTCAATATGTAGGGTATCTGGAAAGATGCTGAGGGGTTGCAGCCTACTCTGAACTTTGGTCACCTTTTCTAATGGTGATTCTTGGGGAGAGCTGGCCTCCTAGTGCTGGACTCCCCTCCCCTTCTGTCCTACTTGGCCCCAGGCAAGCCATGGGTCCTCCTTCTGGGGAGCAGCCTGTGGCCCTCTACTTTTCTTCCTAGCTTGGTGGCCTAACCCTCATTTCTTTTTTTTTTTTTTTTTGGTACTGGGGATCAATAGCCCTCATTTCTTACGAGCACTAAGGATCAGGGGACTCATACACAGAAGAAAAAAAGCAGTCTACCTTCCCAACAAAACTGTGTTTCTCACTTGGTCTTGCCTTGTTCTTGGTAATCTTCAGCAAGCTTGTCTTCCTGGGCTACCTGCTCACCCCACCTGCCTGGTGTCAATTGCCTGGATCACAATCCTTTAGGCCTTACCAGGACTGCTCTGCCACATGCATGGGGGACCTGGAAAAGAAGTAATGATGAGGGGCTGCCACTGGGGTTGGTGTCAAGACTGTCCTGCTGCCCAGGCTCCGTCCTGGCCTTGTCCCTCCCTACTTTGACACTGGGGTGCCTCTTCCTTGCTCCCTGAAGACACAAGCCTTTTCCTTTTCTCTCCCAAATCAGGCCCGTTTCTTCATCAGTTCTGGGGCACTTGTGTAGGGATTGGGCAGGTGCCAAATGGGCGTGTTGTGATGTGGATGTGGACCGCAGCCTCTGCATATCTGCAAGTGTCTGGGGGTGATTGTCTCCAACCAAGCCACCATAGAGAGGGCAACAGCTCTGAGAGGGAGAAGGGGTTAAGAAAGACAACAGATAACTCAACTTCCCTTCATGGAACCTGTTTGCAGCCATGTCCTGCTGTCCTGGAGCACCATCTCCCTCATTCTGCCTCACCAGGCCACTGGCCCTCCTGCCTGCCCAGCTTCTCTGCTCCACATTTGGGTCTTGCTCTGACAATGGGTTGGAAGCTGTGGGGCTCTCCTGTGTGTCTTTCTTGTACCATGAGCCCAGCTCCCAGTGAGGGGTGGAGACCAGCTCAGTCTTCACAACTCAACCTTCAGTTCCCAGTCATGGTGGCTGCAGGGAGTCAAGACAGTTACAGGAGACGAAGCACCATGCAATTCCAGCCAAAAGAACTGGTAGGCTTTGAGGACGCCCAGGGTGGCCTTGGTTACACCTTGGAGAATGCAGCCTTATAGGTTCAAGAATGGCCAAGTTTATCCGGAAGCAGAGGGAAAAAATCTCACCCAACTGGTTTGCCTGCTGCAGAGGCCAAACAAACAGCCTTTTCCTGGGGCTGTGCCTGGACCAGCCATGGTGACCAGCAGCCCTTGAGCTGAGGGGAGTGAGGTGCTAGATTCCTTCAACTTTGTAGTGCTCAGTGGTATTGCCTAATGGGCATTTTGGTTTTGTTTTCGAAGGACTAAAGACAGAGTGAGGTCCTTGCCAGCCTGGGGATTCATGTGCTCAGTTGGTGTCTGCAGCCTGGAGTCCCCTGCTTGATGTGGGTTCATGGTCTTCTGGTGGACAAGTTTGCCTTGAAGTGTCAGAAATACTGTGAGGGCCACCCCCCAGACTGCTCTTCGGAAGGGTCTGGGGCACCTGGCTGCCCTCTCGGAAGGTGTGTTTCCCCAAGCAGGGGCTGGTGAGATGCTTGGGGATCCAGTAAAGAGCACAATCACTGGCACCTGGGTGCCTCCTATGAGGAAGAGGCTGCTTAGGCTGGAGCTGGGGGATGGGCATCTTTTAGATCTGACCACTGGCTGGCCTGGCCTGGCCTGGCCCTGCACATGCCTGGGGAAGGTTGTGGTAGAGGTAACAACTCTTTTTTTTTTTTTTTTTTTGGTACCAGGGATCGAACTCAGGTCCTTGCATTTGCAGGGCAGGCGACAGAACCACTGAGCTAAATCCCCGGCCCTAGGGGTGGGTAACAACTCTTAAGGTTTGGAGTGTCTGTGCAACCCTTGGAAAATATTGGGAGTGATCACAGCAGGGACAGTGAGATCTGGTGCCTTTCAGGGGTGTACAGCTCAATGTCTCAATCCTGAGAGAGACCCTCCCCCCCCCCGCCACAGACATCTTGATGGATGGCTGGAGGCTCAGCTGAGGGGCCTTGGTGTAAACACCGTGAAGACCAGGAGATGCCGAGCCAGGATGGGTCCAGGGGGTGGGCTGAAGGTGCCTTGGTCCTCAGTGGGGACTGAACCCAGGGTGTGGGGTAACCTTGTGGTGGACTTGATGCTTCTGTGGATGAATCCTGACCCAGGCCTATGAGGCTAAGCTGCCTCCAGGTGCAGGCACAGGGGCTCCACTTTCCTTACCTGTCACAGGGCAGCAACAGCACCTGCCTTGTGGGTGTCTGAGTAGCACATGCATGTAGTGCTCAGCAGCACTTTGAACAGTTATGGCTGGTGCCAGAGGCTTGTGAATGACCTAGTGGCAGCTACACGTGAAGGTGACCACCACCCCCTTTCCACCTCTGCACAAGGGTCTGTTTACCCAGGTGCTTCAGTGTGATGTCAGTTGCCATGCTCCTGGGGATCTTGTGTCTGGGAGCAGGGCACTCACTCCTGGGCTGGGGCAAGAGCTAACTGACCAGCTTTATCCTACAGATGAGAATGGGGACTCCCCAAGAGGGCTAGGATTGCCCACATCCCAGCCTCCCAGTCAGCTGCACCTGAGAGGGGTTGGTTTAGCTACGCACTGTCTTCCTAGCCTGTAGTCCTGTCTACCTAATCTGCTTAGTCTGCTCTCTGTGGGGACCAAACTTGTGGCTGGATGTGGGCTATGAAAGTAGGCAGAATCATGGAAGTCTTTGCCCTGGAAGGGGAGGGGGAGAAGTCTGTGAATCACAGTCTCCAAATCAGTGCATAGTGAATCACACATGGGTACTTGCCAAGAAGGAAGGGATGAGGGCCTTGAAAGCAGAGCATCCAGCAGGAACCCTGACCTGGACTGGGATCCAGGAAGGCTTCTTGGAAGAGGTGACATGAGTTGAGATTTCCAAGTGGTGAGCTATTCAGGAGCTAGTGGGCTGTGGGTAAGTGTATGAGGCATGTTCCAGGTGGCTCTTCCAGGTGGGCAATGGGCCTGGTAGGCGAGACATAGACTCCAGGGTTACCTGGGAGCACGGATTCATGGAGGATTGTCTCTGGAGCAGTGAGCAAGTCCTGTTTGTGTTGAAGTGACCCTGTTGTGCGAACAGCATGATGGGGCTGGTGCTAGGGGCTGGGGAGGTCAGATGGATGTTTTGTGCCATCTGTGCCCCACAGTGATGACCCAACTTTGGAGGTGGCTGCAGTGGGCTGTGGAGGGAGGTGCCTGAGGCCTAGATGGAAGATTTTAGCATTGAAAGCTCAAAGCTCTGACTGGAGTGAGATATTCACCCAGCATGCAGGGTGACCTGAAGAAAGATAGCCATGCGGATGGAGTGCAGGAACCCAGCAATGGCTGCTCAAGGGGAAGTGGCTTTGGAATGGCAGAGAGGCAGGGATGTGATAGGATGGTGGGTGGCAGAGTGGAGGCAGGAAGAGGGTCTGGTGGAGAGTAGATAGTGCTGGCCAGCCCTGGGCAGAGGAGGCCTTGAGGGGCTGACATCAATGGGATAAGGCCTTGCCCATCCCTCACTCCAGCACTAGAGGGGCAGAGGGTGTTGAGTGGATGTCACCCAGGGCAAATTTGAGGGGCTGAGTTCTGACTGAGGATTGACAGAGGCACAGAGGACCCACCCAGGTATCCTGAAAGTTGTGAGGGCTGACAGGAGCCCCTTGTCTGCTGCCGAAGAAGCCAGGCCCCTCCTGACTCAGAGGCCAGAGCAGGCCAGTGTGGGCTGGGAGCCATGGCAACTCCTAAAGGAAGGACAAAGTGCCACCCAGGATCATGGTCTCTAAGACCAGTGCAGGTTTCAGTCTCCAGGTAGGGAGGGCACCCAGCCTCCCATGAAACTCGTGCTCCCGCCCCTCCCCCTTTCTGCCAAGAGTCAGGGCTGCAGGCAGTTTGGGAGTTTTCTGGCATGCTGGGTGTTCTACTTCACTGGGCTAGCCATACCCAAAGTCAGCCTTATCCTTTGTATGAGTTTTCTGTGGCCACAGTAAGAGTGGCCACAAGCTGGGGGCTTCAAACATCTATTTTCATGTTTCTGGAGACAAAAGTCTGAATTCAGACTGAAGGCCCTGGGGGAGGGACCTCCCTCCCTCTCCAGCTCTGGGCGGTTCCAGGCATTTCTGGCCTTGCCCACTGGAGCCTGCCTCTGTGGTCATGTGACCTCTGCCTCTTCCTCAGCATCCGTTGTCCCTCGGTCTCTTTTATAAGGACCCTGTTTTGGTATTTAGGGGCCACCTCCATAATCCAGGATAATCCTCCCATCTCAAATCCTTAATTCAATCACATCTGCAAAAATATAACATCGATGGTAACAGTCCTGAACTCCAGGGATTAAAACTTGAATCTGTGGGGCACCATTCACCCCTCCCTCATTCAACGTTCCCTACACATATTGGAGCACCTGTACACTGGAGGTCTATGCCCAGCCTATTGCTGATAGAAGGGTCAACCCAGAGGTGGGGCCAGGCTGTACTAGGTCTGCTGGTGGCAGACGTGAACCTGTCCCTGGCTAATTCTCCTTAGCACCTGCCTTGGGCTGTGGGTGGGGACATGGGATTTGTGGGGTGATGGAAGGAGCCATTATTGTGGAAGGATCTGTGCTCTCTGGGGAAGGCTGGGAAGGCTGTGCTTGACAGGCAGTCCTGGGAGCACCACAAACCCCTCCGCCTTCTGCCTTCACCAGGTTGATTTCTCCTGGGAAAATAAAGGTATCGATCAGCAGCTGTTCAATAATCACTGGTGCTGGTGTGCTATATATACTTGCTGGATCCCGGAGAAAGCTAGGACTTCAGACCCTAAAATATGCCTCCTATCTGCTCTGAGTTTTGACTTCAGTGATTTTGTGGTGGTGTCCTTGAGCCCAGTGCTCCAGACCAGCTTTTCTTTCTTCCAGCTTAAGTGAAAATGTATTTCTGCTCCTGAAGACAGGTTGGCAGCAGACTTCTGTGTTGCTTTCAGGGAATTCAGGTCCTCTGTGAAGGTTGTAATTATTACGTTCCAGAGGGAAATTAAGGCCTGTAATTCCAGGCCTGCTGTGGGGGCTAGGGCCTCATCCCACCCCTTGGCTCGCAGCAGCCTGTCCCTGCCATCTATTCTGGGCATTGGGTGGGCAGTGCCGGGTGGGGACACCTGGTGTTCCAGTTGCTCTTTAGGTGGTCAGGTATCTGGGGCCTGATGGAGAGGGCCTCTGGATGCCCCTGCCCGTCTGTGCCTTGGAGGCCAGTGCTGTCCCTCCTTTCCAGCGAGTGGCCCTAATGTCTGAAAGAGTGGTTTGCTGGGTGTCTTGGCTGCTTTCCTAACCCCCATCCCTGGCTGCAGATACCTGTCCCTGACTCCACCTTCCTCTTCAGGGCTACTACCATCGGGAATCTGCTGTCTTCTGGTGATGGTGAGGTCAAAGTTTGGGGCTGTCAGGGCCATGTCCGCCCTGTGACTCTGTCCATCATTGGAAATCCTTCCCTGGCTCACTTTCTCACTGGGGTTGGTGTGCTGACCACTGCTGCCTCTCCTCTGTTAGTGCTCTTCCACGCAGAACCTCACCTCAGCCATCTCAAGGCTCCTCAGCCAGGCCTGGGTGCCTCTCACTTAGAGGCAGAGATGAGGCACAGTGGCAGGGCAAATGTCCAAGCACCCTACAGACTCTGACCTGAGCAAGTATCCAAGCACTGCATGCCCTTGTCAGTATGTCCAGTTACCTTCATGCCATGCAAATGTTAATCTGCTGGTCAGACTGGCTGCTATCTGTCACTTATCTCAGCCCAAGCCCCACAGTGACCATGGTCATCTTGCCTTCCTGCCACACCATGTCTTTCTGGGTGCACTTCGTACATTTTCTGGCCCACTCCTAGGATCAGTCTCTTCCCAGGAAGTCCTGGTTCCTCCCCGAGAGTCAGGACCTGGTCGCAGGGCTGCTTTGCGCATCTGGGTTTGCTGTTGTGTCTGAGTTGTTTCTTGGCCTTGGCTGTCAACACAGTGAAGAATTACTTTTCTTATGCCAAAGAGCTCGACTAGTAATGATATTAACATAATTGTTTTACATACGTAAAAATTTATATATATAACATATATTGTTTTTAATAATGCATATTTGTATATAATATTGTTTTACTGTGTTACAATAGTTTCCGAGTGACAAGACTACTAAGGCCACTCACCAGGAGGAGTAACCATTATGACTGCTGGGGGTCATTGCTGAGAATGGTCTAGGAGTTTCATTACAGATCCTTTCATCCTGGGATATGGCCCTTTCGGGTATATGTCACGTTCCTGTGATTCAAAGTTATTGAGACATTGCTCTATGGCTAAGTCATGACCACCTGACCCAGGTTTGTTCACTTTTCGTTTTGAAAATCTAGTTGTGTTTTGTAATTCCACAAGCATTTCCATCGCTCCCCGGCCTGGCTTCCCTCACAGCCCCTTCTGACCCTCCCACAGCCCACGAGTCTTCAACCTGGTCCGGGTGATTTGTCTATTTTCAGCATAGCAGGTTCACACATGCATGGGCCCCTGAGGCCTGAGCAGCACCTCACGCCAGCTGCTGCACCTCACTTTCCCTCTGACCCCCACGTAGAGAAACCCGCTTCCTCCTTGCTGTGCACAGAGCCCTCTGTGGTCTCTGAGTTGTTCCAGTCTTTTTGTGGCAAGCCGTCTTGGGAGGGCCTGAGCTGCCAGCTTTCTCAGCTGTGGGGAAGATATGTGGGCAGAGAGGTGCCCCCTTCCTGTGCCCTGGATGAAGAGGTGGAAACCAGATGGTTCTGAGGCACTACCTGAGACCAGGTTTCTGGGAAAGCCTGGTGTCCTGGAGGTCTCAGTTGCCCTGAGCAGCTGAGCTCACCTCTGTAGCGCCAGCCCAGCAGGTGAGGGGCAGGTTTTTGGGGGGCACAGTCAGCTGCTCCATTGCTGAATCATTTCTTTTGCTGGGAGAGGAAAGGCTTCTTCGAAGGCTGCTGGTGTGAGTGATGGAGAGGGCCTGAGCTGGGGGCCATCTCCTCTCAAGATCCGTTGTGCATTTTTCTAACGAGGATCAGGGCTGATGGATGTTTAATGACATTTCCAAAGGTCATGCTGCTGTTGATGGAGAGGCACTTGGGCAGTTTTAATTATCTCCTGGGGCTGTGTTTCTTCGCAGCAAAGCATGGTTGCCTTGATTTGAGCCCCTTTCAGACCCTAAAGTCCTCAATTAGGAGAAGGCAGGAAGAGCAGTTTCCAGGTATGACTGTCTTCCATGCTGTGCCAGCAGAGAACCTCACAATGGCCCCACTGGCCAGACTTCACCACAGCCCCTGGCCATTCACAGTTTAGAAAGGATGCTTCTGAGGGCTGCCCAGGACTCTGGTTATAGACTTCCTGGCCAAGATGACTGTCCATCCTCAAATGTGTTCCAGCCTGGACGTTGTCAGCCCTTAGGACAGGGGTGGACCAGGAATGGCCCAGGGACAGTGTCCGTAGGGTCATGGCGAGTTACTGACCAGCATCTGTATGCTGATTTTGGAGAACCCAGAGGTCTCAGGACTCAGATGCTCCTCACCTGTGGGACCTATTTGCATTTGACCTCACCAGGACTCACCTCTCTGTGAATTAAGTACTTCCTCTTATTCTCACTTGCCTTTGGGGATCCGGAGAGCCAAGGTTTCCTGATTCCATGTATTCCTTACCTTTTGCTGTTGCTCAATGTGCACATGGTTGCACACACACACACTAACAGGCACACAGACATGTACACAGATGCACACACAAGAACACATTTACATGTTCACCATGTGAATAAACATAAAGTCTACATATAATTTAAACAGATTTTCATGCTGTGAAAATGGAGTGGGCCCTGAGGACAAGACTTCTGCTGGGCCCCACTGCTCCAGCTAGGGCTATTGTGGGCCAAAGGAGATATGTTCAAGTTCTCACCCTGGTATCTATGATATGGTTTATTTGGAAACAGGGCATTTGCATATAAGTTCTAGGTTGAAGTAGGTTGGCTCTCATCCAGTGCCTGCCATCCTGTAAAAAGAAGGCGGCTTAGACTCAGACACAGGGAGTAGCCGCGTAAGGATGGAGGCAGAGGTTGGAGGGATGGAACCACAGGACACAGAATACCTGGGGCCATCAGGAGTAAGCCTCCCTAGACCTGAGGAGGGAGTGGCCTTGTGACACCTTGATGCAGATGTCTGGCCGTCAGATCTGTGAGGGAACAGATGTCTGATGCTCAGAGCCTGGACCTGTGGTTCTTTGTTTGGTACTTTTGAGACAGGATGTCACTACATAGTTTAGGCTGGTCTTGAATTCTCTTGTCAGTTTTCCTGCCTCAGACTCCTGAATGCTGGGATTACAGGCACACGCCACCACATGCTACTTTTGTTGTGGCCATCTGAAGTGCTACATGGGTCAGACCTGTGCTTGCACTCTGCCCTACAGATTAGCCACTGAGTAACTCGGGATAGGTCTGCAGACCTGCAGGCCTCGTCCCTATTAGTGGCTGAGGAGGAAAGGACGTAGCTGCATCTGTGCTGAGCCTGGCCTGGCAGACTGCAGGCAATGGAGTGGAGACCAAGGCTAAGCTCAATTGTTAGGGTTTAGATTTATACTTTGTTTTTTTGTTGTTGTTGTTTTGGTACCGGGGATCAAACTCGGGTCCTTCGGCAAAACCACTGAGCTAAATCCCCAGCCCAAGGGTTTAGATTTAAATGTTCCCCGAAGGTTTCCTTTGTGGAAGATGATTGGCTCATGGGAAGACTCTACTTGTCGGTGGATTCATCCATTGATGAGTTTAGTAGCTAAATATGCTGTTAGGACATGAGGCCCTGGTCGGAGGTGGGTCACTGAACATGTGATCTGGAAGGGTATTTTCTTGTCCCCAACTCCTTCCTTCTCACTCTGCTTTCTGGCTGCAGTGGGAGGAGTACCTTTTCCTCCACCATGCCCCTCTGCTATCCTGTTTCTGCCTTGGGCCATGGACTGAAACTGTGGGTGAAAATAAACCTCCCCTCCTTTAAGTTACAGGTATTGAGTATTTTGTCCCAGTGATGAGAAAGTGACTTAAGACATCAAGAGAGCCCCCCATCGGTGGCTTCTCTGTCAAGAGCACCTTCAGCACCACAGCAGGCGAGTTTGGTGCAGGGCACTGCTGCTCAGGAATATCCTTGGGGCTGGACCATGCTAGCCTGTGGCATGGGTTGAAATTTAATCTAGATTGTGTTAGTGTGACTATGAGAAAAAAGTAGATCCCGTCTTTGAAATGCTAAGACCCCGAAATTCCCCACAACATAGACATTGGACTGCGTTCTGTTAGAGGGACATTCTCAGGATCTCTGAGGTGGGGCTTCAGCTGTCAAGGGAGGGCCAGCTTTGGGTTGGTAGGGGACAGAGCATACTCAGCCTTTGTACCCTCCTGGCCAGGATCCGCAGCACTGGTTTGGACACAGCTTTTCCCTCTGGGGAGTAGGCTCGGGGCTGATGGCTGGGTGGTACCATGTGATCATATGTCCCCAGCAGTGGAGTCCTGTACATGTCTGGGTTCTCTCCCTGAGGACCAGTCTGCTGTCCTGGTAGCCACTGCACGTGGGTGGAGACCCCAACCAGCCAGGCCGTGGGCCTCGTGGAGTCCCTTCTCAGATACAGGCCATGTTCCAGAGAAGGCTTCCTGTGGCACAGTGCCTTGTCCTGGCCTCAGACATGCAGGGATTTTGAGATCAAGTTGCCATTGCCCAGCCCACCCAGCTCTCCCTGAGGCCCCCCTGGTCTTCACGCTGCCCTTATTGCTGCCCTTGTGCCGTCCTCACCCTCTCTGTGGAACTGGATGCCTGGGCTAGTGCCCTTTCTTCCACTTACTGGGTACACCCTGGGCAAACTGCTTCCCTTTTCTACAGTAAGCAGACCTCATGTGCCCTGTTGCTTGTCCTCAGCACGGAGGGATGTGGGAGGAGCTCAGCAGCTATCACAGGTGGCCTAATGTAGCCAAGTGTCCGTCCTGTCCTGGTGGCACCTGCAGAAAGAACACAACCCAAAGTTTCTAGGATGGCCTGCCCCCAGGGCCCGGGTTACAAGTTTGTGGGCTCAGTCAGTTTGGGCAGCATTGAGCAGGGTATTGAGACATAGTCCAGGGGTTTTATGGTTTTGGCTTTTTTCTTTGAAAATAGCAAAGGATGTCCTGGGAAGCTGACTAGTACTGGCCCTGCCTTTCCTGGAGCCAGGTATTTGCCCAGTCTTCTGCAAGAGCAGAGTAGGCACAAGCTGCCCTTCTAGGCCCTTCAGTGTACATATGTGTGGCTTACTGTTTCCTGAAAGTTGCTAGTGGGTGGTTGTGACCATCCTGGAAGCTGGCCCTTGGAGAATATACAGCCTGTGACAGTGCAGCCAACTCTCTGGAGTTGGTGGGTCTCTCACTGGGACCTTAGCAAGATCTTTCCTGTGTTGTGTTTGGCAAGGATCTGGACCTGCAGCCCACCATGTCTGAAACATGGGTCCTTCTGGAGAAGAGAGTATGACATCTGTGCCACCCTCTGGAGCACCCACCTGGTTTATCTGAGGCTATAGGTGCTCCCCTGTATGGGGCCCGAAGGCCAGGCTGATGTGAGTGAGGGTCGTTGTAAGTGAGCTCCCATGCAGCAGCAGGCACAGGGGCCAGGAAATGGGGCCCATTCTGCAGGTTCCAAAATCAGGCTGCTGTGTGTAGCTGGGTCATCTTCTACCCTAGGACACTTGAATGGTCACCAAGAAGGTCTAGCCCCCAGTTTGCCCAGTTTGCTTCAGTCCTGCTTGGTGGTCCTCTTCTGGGTTGGAGTCCTGACCTGTGCTGACCACAGTGCCTTCTCGTGCCCCACTTTCTGGTACTCTCAAATGTGAATGCTGCTGTGCTGGCCTTGAAATGTCCCCAAGGTTGTCTTCGCCTCTCCTGCCTGGATCTGTTCTGGGCCCCCAGGTGCCCCACAGCTACTTTCCAGCCCTGCCCAGCTGTCTGGTGGCCAGTGCACCTCAGGTTGGAAGGTCTGAGAAAGCCAAGGGTCCTGGCTTCTCGACAGAGGTTTCCTTTGGGATAAGCCTCTCGCTCCAAAACAACCCGTTTCCCTGCAGAGAGACCACAGTGTGTGGGTTTGGGGGGTGGGTCCTGGGCATCTGACCAGCTCCCTTCAGCAGCTTTGTGTGGAAAGTGCTGGCTGAGGTAGAGGCGGGGGGTCCTGTGCTGGAATCCTGGGCAGCAGTGGCCCTGAAGGTACATGTCACCTACCTGCTTTCCATATTTCATTGGATGTAGGTAGGAAAAGCCCTTGATTCTTACCACATTACACAAAGATGTCCTTGAACACCTTTTCTTTTCATTTAATTTTTATTTCTATCAATGTTATATATAATCTGTTTTTTAAATATGCAGTGTACTGTGTAAAGACTATCTTCATATTTTTAAATGAGATTTTTCTGATTCTTGATTTTTCAGTTTATTTATGAATTTTTTCCTATGGAAGATGAAGGTTTTGGATAGTTAAAACCCTTATCTCTTAGCAACACTTATGAACTTAACTTTTAGCTGAATCAAGATTCATTATTTATGCTAATAATTGCAGCCCAGCTATGTAGATAATAATGAATGTTTTATTTTTTGTTCAATCTTTGTTCTTAGCAGTTGATTTTTACCTCACTTTCTTTCTTTCTTTTTTTTTTTTTGGTACCGGGGATCGAACTCAGGACCTTGCACTTATGAGGCAAGCACGGTGCCACTGAGCTACATCCCTGGCCCTTTACCTCACTTTCTATCTGATTAGTTTTATAGTCTTGTCACTTGTTCACCTCCAGCTCTAACAGAGAAAATGCTCAGTGTCTCCAGACACCTGAGGTCTCAGTTTAATATATTGCTGTGTTGACAAACTTCCACAGAACATAGGGCTTGGCACAGTGCTGGTATGCTGTTCCTCAGGATTTTGTGTGCTCTTTGGGTAATGGTGTTGGTGGAGCTGGAGTGTCCAGTGATTCTACTCATGTGACAGGACAACTAGGGCTGCCCCCACCGCTGCCACATACACACCTGCTCCCTCTGTTCAGGGTCTACCGTCTCTTACCCTGGGGACTAGGGGGATGTGTCCTCATGGATAGGGGGCTTTGGACTCCTCAGGTTCTAGTGCTGAGGGGCTAGGTCATCCCAGGGGGATATCAGTGCACTTAAGGGCCCACAGACAATCACACCTTGGAATCCCCTGCATGGTGAGTCAACAACAGGCAGGATCCAGAACAGCAAGCCTCTCTTCAGTACTCCTGTGTCTCGCCTTAGTGCTGGACTTGGGACTGATCCTGTGATCTGGTCCCTCCCATCTGAGAGCCTCCATTTTCCCCAGGTGTGGCCAGGCCATGGGTACCAGAAGTAGGCACCAAGGGAAGTGGGACTCATGGACATGGCGAGGGTCCATGGGACCTGGGGATCTTTGGGGGTCCTTGGAGAGTCACAGAGCCCAAAAGAATGGCCCTCTAGCAGGTGCTCTGGCCTGGCGCTAGGATACCACGGGCCTTTCCCCCGGCACTTGATCCTACAGTAAGTGTGGCCCTTTCTGCTTTCTCCAAGGTCACCAACGGTGAGGATGCAGCTGTTGTCCTGGAGCCTCTGACTTCCATCCAAAGGACCCCACGTGCCTTCTGGCCAGCTTCGTGCAGACACACGCTGAGTACAGTGGTCAGCCTGGTGCAAGGCCCCAGAGGAGCAAGTGTGTCCAGGAGGAGACAAGACCAGTGCACAGTGGCGCCTCTTGGCTGAATGTATTTATTCCTGTGACTCAGGCTGCAGTGTTCCTGGCTTGGAAAGAGCCAGGAACTCAGTGATGAGCTTGCTGCTTCACATGCTGGGCATGGGCGGCCTCCAGGCTTGGACTTCCCTTGCAAGAGCAGGGCCTTCTGCCCCTGCCCACCTGGTTGCCAGTGTGGGTGGCTGTGCCTAGCCATGGATCTTCCCTCTGGGGATGGCTGTCTCAGCTGCTGGGCTCCAGCTGTCTGCAGGCTTGATAAATACCAAATTGCACGTGTGGGGTTCTTCTTCCCAAGCCCTTGGGCATGGGGTCTCTGTGCACTTAAGAGCTGGGGACCCACCTGCATCTCACCCCATTCCTCCCAGAGCATGGGTCCCCCTGGGTGGCCGGCCCCTGCCTGCAAAGCCACCTTGTCCAGGAGATGCTGCTATGAATTGCCAGTACTGTGAGGAGGAGGTGAAGGGTAGACCTTGAAAACAGCGCAACGTTAAGAGGAGAAACTGGCACTGCTGTTTGTAAGAGTGCATTCCTTCCCCTTTCTGTCACTTTATAGACCAAAAAGAAAAATGAAAGAAAAAAAAAAAGTCTTCTGCTCTTTCTTTGTTTAAATGTGCGAAAGAAAAATCTAGGTTGATGTTACCTGAGCAGCCCTGAGGTCGCACCTATGTTGGGGCTGTCGTGTGGAGGGACCCTGGAGGCCCTTGACAGTGTGAGGAAGGGGCCCATGGCCACATGTATCAAGGTGGCACCATGCCGGGCAGATGGGAAGTCCCAGTCTCTCCCTGCCTGGGCCTCCCTCCTGTTTCCTGGTTGACACTTGAATTTCCTGGACAGAGGCACCCCCCCTGCAAGTGGGGGTAGTTTTGCTCTTTGTTCCTACTGGTGCAACTTCTTTTTTTTTTTTTTTTTTCAGTACTGGGGATTGAACTCAGGACCTTGTGCTTGCAAGGAAGGCGTGGCACCCCTGAGCTAAATCCCCGTCCCTAGTGCAACTTCTTTAATCCCCTAGTTTCTTAGTTTGTTCATTGAAAGCCAAGGGACGTCCCAGGGATGGTGGTGGTGACTTTGCTTGTTCTTGGTTTTACTGGAGTGTTCTGCATTCTAAAGGTTCCACTGCCCTTACGAAGGACTCTGGGAATCTTGGGGGCTGGCAGTGGACACCACCAGGGTCTTCTCCAGAGGTTGTCAAGGGGACTTGACTCAGCAGATAACTGTCTTCATGGTTCCCTAAGGACATGGTTCTGAGCCTGCTCTTGGAAGTGGGGGAGGGTGTGGCTTTCAAATTTGTTTGTAGCAGCAGAACCCTTTTCTCCAACAAGATTTCACTGGAACAAAGGCTACCCAGCAGGTGCTGTCCCTGACCACCCAACCCCGAGAACCCCTCAAGGCCCAAGCGTCTTTGGAGGCTTTGAAAATCCACAAGTGGGACAAGGGGCCTTTGTATGAGAGACAGTACTTGGAAAGAATGAGAGCTGCCAGCTTCTGGGTCTGTCCGAGGCCCATCTCAGGAGGAGCAGGGGCCCAGGAAGGCCAGGCCCTACCACTGTCACACAGTAGTCACACTGGACCAGATTCTGAATTACTTCCAACCAGGGGCTCCCTAGGAATGCTAGAGCTGGGGAATAATTCCTGTCTCTGTTAGCTTGGCCCAACGGAGACTGGTCTTCCTTGGAAGCAAACATAACCTAGAAGCCTGCACAATTATTACACATGCTTGTTTGTGGGATGAATTATGCATCCTCCAGAATGTCAGGCCAGAGCAGGCCTTTGGCACCTGTCCCAGGCCCTAGGGTGGGGGTGAGGGAGGTCTTCCTTCTCCTGAGGATGAAAGGACTGGGTGTGGCTATATCAGCACCCCACCCTGGGGTCCCCAGCAACAGCCAAGAAAGGGCTGGCCCTGCCTTCTGCTAATGGTTGTCAGCAGCACCCACATTCCTTAATCACAGGCCTGGCTGTGACCAGTAGGGAGTGAGCAGGAAGGGGCCAGCTGCCCTCAACAGAATGGAGGAAGAGAGCCTTATGAGTCCCTGCCTTTAAAGGGAGTCTGCCTTTAAACAAACCTGCCAGGAGAGCACTGTTCTAGGGCCCCTGAGTCTGGCCCTTCTGCTGGGTGGCTCCTGGCCACACTTGACCTTCCCCAGCCCAGGAGTCCTAGGGCCCCTAGACCAGTGACAGTGGTGCTGCCTGCTGGTTGTGGAAATGTGAGTCCTCACATCAAATCAGTCTGCTCGCTGAGTCGAGAACCTCAGCTTCATGTGGGCCTCAGAGGATTGGAGGGCATGGTCCCTCCAAACTGCAGGCAGCATCTGCAAGCCAGCAGTCCTGCCTGCTGAGTCTGAGAACAGGTCAGCCCTGTGTGCCTCACTCATATTATCCCAGAGGCTGCCATGAAAAGTTGTCCTGTGAGCCCAGGACCTGTGAGATGGTCCCTGTTTGGAAGCATTGTCACTTTTGGAGACTCACACATGCCTGAGTTCATCAAAGTTCGGAGGAATCCTGTCATTAGAACAGCAAACTCCTGCTTGCCTGCTGCTTCCCAGCCTGTGAGTCTATGAGGGCCCCTCACACAGATGCCTTCTGGGGCCAGACCTGGCCTTGCAACTGTCTGGTCCCTAATGACCCCGATACCACCAGTTCCTTCTAGAGGGTATTCTTCCACCACAGCTTGGGACCTCTTGGTGCCCACACCTGGTGAGTGGGGCTTCTCAGGGCTGTCCTCTGCTGGAGCCCACAGGAGGGGCAGGAGCTTGGAGTCCTGGGCTGGCCTGAGCTCTACCCACCCCGGGAGGGCATTGTCCCCCAGTATAGAGGGATAAATGACATTTCAGCAGATCTAATTTAAAGTGAAGGCAGTCTTTTTGTTTTGCTTTGTTTTTAGTCTTTATTTTTAAGCAGAGGATTAACCATGCTCGCTTGTCAGTTTGATTTCATGGTTGCTCAGACCATGCACAGGAATGGGGAGGTACTCCCTATCCCTCAGTGACACCTAAACTTGGGACTAAAGCTGTGGGCCAGCCCCCAGCAACATTGCAGTGCCCTGGTGATGCCTAGCTCTGTGCTCAGCTCCTTTCGCAGGGACGTCCCTCCTTGCCCTGGTGATGTCCAGCACACTGCTCAGCCTTTCTGGGTGGGCCTAGGGTGCTGACAGCCCACTTGTCAGTGGCAGCCAGGCCACTGTCCTTGTGGCCCTCACTGCCTGGCTGCCCTGTGTGCCATGCCCTGCTCCGACTTCACATGAGCGAACCCGGTTGGCTTCCTGTACACCTCTGAGGGAGGCCCTGTTGCCACCACTTCCATTTGAGCAGGACATGCAGACATGTTTCCAAGGTAATCTCTGTTGCTCCTGGTC
This sequence comes from Heterocephalus glaber, assembly GCF_053883595.1. Taxonomy (NCBI): domain Eukaryota; kingdom Metazoa; phylum Chordata; class Mammalia; order Rodentia; family Bathyergidae; genus Heterocephalus; species Heterocephalus glaber. The sequence goes on along the minus strand of NW_028258320.1, from coordinate 52,416,075 downwards.
TTTTTTTTAGTACCGGGGATCAAACTCGGGTCCTTGCGCTTTCGAGGCAGGCAGCGGAACCACTGAGCTAAATCCCAGGCCCTGGTCCTTCTCTTCTTGATCCTCATAATCCAGGGGAGGGAGTGTGTGTGAGAGATCCCATGGGACCCAGAGGAGGGGTACCTGAGGGAGCCGGGCCTAGGGTCTCAGTTCAGTGAAGCAGCAGAATGCGAAGTACATGGTGTGGGCTGGGTAGAGGAAGCCAGTTTCAGGACCCTTTCTAGTTTGTCCTAGCCTCCGAGGGATCCCATCCAGCAAGAGCTTAGCCACTCACCAGAGCCCGACTGGGCCCCCATCAGCCAACCACCCCAGGGTCCCTTCAGTGTCACCTGAGGGTGGGTATGGGTAGGGCCCTGTAGCTAGCCAGGGAAGGAGAGCCCAGGGTAGCACCTTCCCAGGGCACAGACACACAACAGCAGGCTCCTTCAGGTGAACAACTGTGACCTAACTGCTCGGTAAACAGCTTTTGCTGTCACCAGCATCCCTTCTTCCCACCAGCTGGCCATCAGTCATGTGCTCGAGGCCAGCTGGCATTGCTCTGATATGGAGCAGGCTGGATAGGAGAGGGACTGGGGCACAAGCCAGGCGTATGCAGGAACTCAGCGTGTGTTCTGTCACTCACCCTGCACCCCAGCCTAATCTCCCTTCCCTTCCTCCAGAGGACCCTGGCTTCAGATCTCCCACCACCAGGCTGCAGCTGAGGTGGCCTCCATGGACTCTAAGTCTGTGGCCTGGCAATGCAGGCAGTGTGAGGCCCGATGGGGGCCTGGACCACAGAGTTTCAGGCGCCAGGACTGCAGGCTCTGCCTCTTCTTTGTCGTGCCCTTGAGTCCACTACGCCTCCATAGTCCTAACCCTGCACTCACAGCTTAGCTCTCCTGGTTCTCTGCTCCCTCATCAGGCACCTGTGCAGAAGGGCGGTGGGTGGTGGATGAGGGATAGCTGGGGAGGGGAGGGAGGAGGGGGAGAGGCAGAGGTCTCACTGTGGGCTGGGTTCTTGGCCACATGAAGGACCTGCATGGTAAGATGCCAGGCCAGAGTGCTTGTGTCTTACAGCTGACGAGACTGAAGCTTGGGGCACCCCAGCTAGTTCCTGGGCTAACCAGCACCAAAACCTTGGACACTTACAGATGTTTCTGGGTGGCACAGCCACCCTGTGTGACAGAGCCCCACAGGTGCCCCCCTTTCTGTAGTCTCTTTGTCTCTGATTATAAAATAACCCATTAGTGGTAGAAAATTAGTAAAATCAAGAAAGAAGATGAAACTCTCCTGTAGGCTCCCAGCCCCTGTGGGCCTTTTGCATATTTCTTTCCCCTCAGTGAGTTTCCTAGACATTAACAGATGTTTGCTCTGCAGACCTGGCCTCGTGCCACCCAGGAAGCTCTGTGCCCAACTCACCCTTTCATGGCTCCCTGTGGCTTCCTGTGTCCTGGGCGCTCTCCTATCCCCTTCCTCCCCAGGCCCTGGGAGACTGGTAGCTTTCTGGTGTTGGGGGCATCTCGTCCCTCTAGATATCAGGGAAGGAGCCAGCCAGACTGACTGGGGTTGGGGACAGTCTCTGTGGGAGCAGCTCCTGTCCCTGTCACCCCCTATGGTAAGGAATGAACAAGGAAGAACCCAACACAGATGGGCAGGTTGGGGCCCTGTCCCTGCTCAGGGGGGTTAAGCTGCTTTGTACCCCCAGAAAACCTGAGGAAGCTTTGGGAACCGACCAATCCCCAGGTGGAAGGAGGGGCCCTAGCTGGGGGCGGCTGCCTGCCAATCTGATCCAAGGCCAACTTCCTTTTCCTCTTTGTTCAGCTTCTCTGAGTTGGAGGTATGGTCAGCTCAGCCTGTGAAACCTGGGCTTATGGCTTACTGCTGTCACCACAGCCTGTCCCTCTACCCCCACCCCCTTCCCCACAAAGACACTGCTGCCAACCAGCCTCTGCCCCAGCTGATTTATTTTTAGCTCCTGCCTGCTGGACACCATGGGTTTTTCACCAGGATCCGCAGAGAGGCGGGTGAGGCTCTCTGGCTCCTCCCAGGCCAGCCAGACCTTGACCACCATAGGAGACAGAGGAGGTACCCCCTGTGATTTTACAGAGGCAGGCAGGGGAGTGGGGGCTCCCTTCCTTCCTGGGTGTGACTGAGTGGGTCCAGAGGCCTGGAGCCTGGAGGTAGGGCCCAAGGAAACTGGCATCAGGGTGGGTGAGTGCTCATAGCTGGAGGGGGGCTGTAAAGTCTGGGTGTGGGAATGCAGGGTACAGACACGTTGGAGGCCTGCTTTGGGACAGACCCGGGCAAGCCATCAAAGCTCTGCCTAAACCCTGGCTCACCCAAGAGGTCACCCAGTAAATCATCAAGAATGTCACTGGGAAGGTCATGGGGGAGGCATCCTCTCCCCTCAAGGTTTGGGTGGGAAAGAGAGCATAGAGCTCAGCTGGCCAGCACGGGCAGACAGGAACTCCTGACTGTGAGTAGGAAGGGGAAGTTTTAGGAACCCACTACAGTGGAGATCACCCAGCCTTGGATCACTGCTCTGTTTGGATACAGTTTCAAGCATGAATTTCTCCTAATAGCCATTTGCCACCAAGAATGGTCATAATGACTTACTGAGGCATTCACTCTGTGGTTTCAGGGTGAGAATTCATGGCAGAGACCAGAAATGGGAACCCTGGAGCCATCTGGTCTCCCATTCTGGGGAGACAGGAAACAAATCTTAAAAAAAAAAAAAAAAAGATTGTTCAGACATAACTTACCTAAAGTGTACAGTTGTGTGGCTGTTTTTAGTATATTCACAGATGTGTGCAGCATTGCCATTTTCCATTTTGGAACGATTTCATCCCCTCAGAAAGAAACCGGGGGCCGGGGATTTAGCTCAGTGGTTCTGCCACCTGCCTCGCAAGCGCAAGGGTTCAATCCCCAGTACCAAAAAAAAAAGAAAAACCTGGAACCTTTTAGCTGTTACCTCCAATCCCTGGTGACCACTACTCTGCTTTCTGGCATGAGGGATTTGTGGGTCCTGGATATTTCACATCAAAGGAATCACCCAGTATGTGTGTATGTGTGTGTGTTTTTTCTGGCTTCTTTTACTGAACATATTTTCGAGGTTCATCCATATTGTAGTGTGTGTCAGTGCCTCATTCATTTTTATGGCCAAATAGTGTTCCCTCAGATGAGCATGGCACATTTTATTTATGTGCTCATCTGCTGATAGCATTTGGGTTCTTTTCACCTCTGGACCACCGTGAATAAAGCTGCTGTGAACATTTGTGTACAAGTGTCTGTGCGGATGCATTCCTGTATTTTCCTTGGGGTTACACCAGGCTGAGGAATGGTGGGATCCTACTGGCAAGGGTGATTTGGGTCATCTTCCTGCACGCATCATGATAATGACTTCCAGTCCCATATGAGCCACTGTGTCCACCCACCAAATCTAGCCTAATGGATGGCTGTCCAGAGAGGCTGAGCTCTATTCAGGCTGTGGCCCCAGTACCTTACATGACTTCCTCCATCCTGACCGGATTCCAGGATGCCTACCCTGCTCCACCAGAGCAAATGCAGAGGGCAGTTGGTAGGAGTGGGCCTCCTGCAGGACCCTAGCAAGGTTCTCAGGTTCCCCACTGTGGGTGCAACCACATTTGCATTGTCCACCTCCCTGTGGCTGCTCCAGCCCCTTGGGATGGTTCTTAACTGCAGCTGCCCATGTGGTGCACAGAATTCTGTCAGAGCTTGCCCCACAGAGGTGGGGAGAACAGCAAGGAGGTATGAGGCTCACTCCTGCAGTTTGTCCCTGCCTCTATTTGACTGTGGGGCCCAGGCAGGGTGCTCCTGCAGAATAGAGCAGGTTCATCCCAGAGGTGCCACCTTCTGTGGACTGGGACTTCCCTTTATCTGCCTCTGCATTTGAGAGCCTGTTCATGTGCCCAGTCTGTTCAGGTGGACACAACATAGGCAGCACATGGTGTTTGCCCTGCTCAGCACTACTCTCTTGGTGGCCGTAATGTCTGTACTTTTATTACAGATGGCTTGGTTTCTGCAGGAAAGGGAGCCCAGCCCGCTTTCCATGCAGTGACCACCGATTGTAAGTGTTCTGTACTGTTGCACCGCATACAGCAAAGCTCCTGCTCATTGCAGCACCTGCCCACAAACAACATATGCTCCTCAGCTTGGTGGAATCCTGGCTCTCCGGTTGTACATTTCCTCCTGAAATATTTAATTGTTAAGGCCTAGATTCAAACACATTTGCTCTAAAGCATACTAATCATTTAGCCTGATTATTGAACCGAATTTAGTGCTGAGATTTTTAAGTGGGGAAGAAAACAATCCTATCAAATCGTGTATCCCAGGCAGGCAGCCTGGCTGATATTGCCTATGAGACTATTCCTCCCTCCCTCAGGCTTTGTGGTTGGATTAGTGTTTACTGGGAGTGGAAATTGTTTTACCCACCAGGGCAGTATCCAGAATGTTAGGTAGATGTTAAATATTGATGCGGAAACTCAAGACACCTTGTCTTTTTTCCAGAAATGAGCTTTTTATCTAGGTGTGGTGGTGAATGTGGTCATCCCAGCTACTAAGGAGGCTGAGTCAGGAGGATCACAAGTTAGAGGCCAGACTGGGAACTTAGCAACTAAGACCCTGTCTCAAAGTAAAATATAGAGAAGGGGCTGAGGCTATAACTCAGTGCTACAACACTTGCTTAGCCTACAGAAAGCTCTGGGTTCGATTCCCAGCATCCCCACACACAAAAAAGCAGAACTGAGTTTTTGATTTAATCACTCTGAGTGTAATGGCCGAGATTAAACCATATGTGTGTTCAGAATGAAAACTATTTAAGTGAAAAAGAATTTCTGATCCTCAAAGCTGGGAATGGAATATGCCACATGTGTCACAGTGCGGGGGCACTGGCTGGTACTAGGCACATGTACAGATGTGTGTGCCTGTGTCCTCCTTGCATATGTGTGCCCGTGTCTGTGTGTGTGTGCAAGCTGTGTCAGTGCTGAGGTACATTTTCAGCATGATCTTTCCCCCATGCAGCTACCCCCACAGGTGTCCACCATCCTGTGGCTGGAATTGGTCAGAGTGTTGGGTTTGTGGTGGCCCAGGACATCCAGTCCAGTCCCTGGGGGAGAGGTGAGCAGTGCTCCCTGATCTGGTGGGCAGGGCTCCAGGCCTGCTGGTGAGGGGCTTGCTGGCCCGAGCAAGGGCTGGCTGTCTCCATGCTCCCACAGTGCTCTAAGCATGAGCTTTCTGCACTCTGGGATATATTGTTTGTTATAATGAATGGGTTCTTAAAATTTAATAGACTATTTTTAGAGCAGTTTTTGGTTTATGGAAAATTGAGTAGATAGTATCCAAAATTCCATGTACCTCACACAAAGCTTCCCCTGATATTTACTTCTTGCAGGGAGTGGCGTGTATAACTGATGAGCCAATATAGACATACTGTCATCAATCAACATCTATCCTTTCCACGAGGGTGCACTTTTAGTATCGGACATTCTGTGGGGTTTGACAAGCACACAATGTTGTGTTCCCAAGATCACAGTATCCTAGGGAACAGTTTCTCTGCCCTGCATTCTACCGATCTGTTACTCTTTTAAATAAACAAAAACACACAGGGCCACAAAGCAAACCAGTTACAGTGAAATAGTTGTCAAAATAGTGATGACACAGGTGTGAAAGGACAATGTGTGACCTTCACAGTGCACTGGGTGTTGCCAAAGCCCAGCATCTGACAGCCTCGGGGTCACGAGGTTTGGGGGAAAGTTGACATTTGAGCTATCAGCAATAACTGTAAAGTGAGGTGAACACGTTGGTGTTTTCTGTCAGAGACAAAGTTGCAGGAATGCGAATATGCCCCATGGAAGGAAATGCTATTTCAATCAGGTGTAATGAAAATAAAGATGCTATGTTTTCTTGTCCAAGTTCATTGCCCTCATGAATTAAGTGAAATCTTGTGAATCGGAACATATACTAACAGGGATTGAAAACACATTTTCAGGGCTGAAGGTGTGGCTCACTGGTATGGCATCTGCCTAGCATGTGCAAGGCATTGGGTTCATCCCCAGCCCCACAAAAATAAAACAACACAACAACAAAACAAAACATGCATTCAAAACCAAAGCACGTTGTTTTTGAAATCTCCACCATCACAAGTAACCAGGTGGGCTCAACTGTTCCGTCCACAGGAAGACTCAAAGTGAATTCAGTTATCTCACATTGACGGAAACCGGGTTAATTAGAAGTTGATTAGGCTCTGAGAAAAGAAGTGTGATTAATGCAGGCATGACAGCTGCATTTTAATGCCTTCCATGTGGGGGAAAGTGACCGTGAGAAAGCTTGGACAACACAGGGGAGCAGCCAGTAGTAGGCAGGTACCCCTGGGTGTCCAGCAAATGTCAGAGGGCACTGCTGACTGCAGGCTAGAGGTCTAAAAAGTCGGCTGCAGGCATACTACCATCATCATCTTCATCATCGTCACCATCACTATTATCCCCACATATCAGCATCTGTCTCTGTCATGACCACTACCCTTAGCCTCATCATCTTCATCACTGTTGTCCTCTATCATCCTTGTCACCACTGTCAGTACACTGACAGGATTATACTCATACAGAGGAACTGTCTCTGTCACACTACAGACAAGTCAGGCAGAACAAGTGTGGGCTGGGGCTGGGCCTGGATTTTGGTCAGAAAGCCCTGACCCTTGGGAAATGCATGCTGTGTAAGTGGACACATGGGTCCAGAGGAGGGAGAATGTCACCTTTGAGAGGGCGTGGGCCTCAAGAGACAGGAGCCTTGGCTGTGTGGCCCTGAACCTGGTAGTATTGCCCTCAGCTTGGGCTCAGTCTGGGCAGCTACCCAGGGTCCCTACTCCCTGCCCCTCCTGTCCGGGCCCTCTTCTGTTTTCACTCTCCCACGCTTGCCAGTTCATCCTATTTTCTGCCCTGGTTGTTTTGATCTCCTTCCTCCAAGGACCACGGATTTCCTCTGCCCTCCCAGATCCAGGAACTTGGGGTCAACCTGGGCAGCCAAGCCTGAGTCAGGTCTGCCTGTCTGTGAATCCTTGCCTCTCTTGTACTGGGCACTTAATGCAAAAGGGAGGTGGAGTTGGGGATTATCTGCTAAGTGTCCCCACCCCTTCTATGGTGGCCACCAGTCTCTCTACAGTGGGGGCTGGCTCTGGACCAAAGAAGGCATTGGAATAGGGTATGCTGGAGACTCCTCCAGTGGGAAGGACAGGAGTCTACTGCCCTCCCCTTACCAGCCTTTCATGGTTATGATTTTCTTTTCTCTTTTCAGTACCAAGGATTGAACTCAGGACACTGTACTTTTGAGGCAGGTGCAGTGCCACTGAGCATTATGATTTTGATCCCATGCACTCCTCACTGGTGTCCACACCTCCCAGGCACTGTTCCTGTTCCCCACAGAGCCCCAGTGGAGGGCCCTGGCATGGCTGGCAAGCTCTGACCCTGCAACCTGGTGGTCATGGGACAGCATGAACTCTCCCCTCCATATGCAGGATATGAGCAGGAGCCTTCTCATCATCTTGGTCCTGCCTGGGCCCCATTAGCACATGGGCATCTAGATCCACTCCCAAGTGTGTTCACAGGACAGTGGAAGGTCTTGGAAAGTGAACCCTCATCTGTCCCCAGTAGAGAGCCAGGAAAAGCACTACATCCAGGAAATGAAGCTCCAGTCTGGACCCCTTCCCAAGGCTATCAGCTTCTTCCTGAATATTCTGGGACTTCAGCTCCCAATCCTTGTCCTGCCTTCTTTCCTGGGTGAGCTGGGCTCCAGGAGACACTCTCTTTCACTTCTCTCCTTCCAGCACCCACCTGCTTTTATCTCCTGAAGGGCAGATATCTCACAAAGGGATTCCACCCTTTAGTCATTGCAGACCTGAAAAAGGGCAGCAGGTGAGGAGCTTTCTTCCACTGCAGAACCTGGAAGAGTGTGCCAAGTGGTGGCAGAGACTGGCTTACAGGGACTCTGGTAGGGATGAGCTGTACCTGTCACATTGCCCTCCTGCCAAGCTGGGCCTTTGAATTGGGCATCTCTTCTTCATCCAGCCCTCTCCCACAGGCTGCCTGAGCCCCAGCGTGGACATTGGGGGCTTGTCAGGCATGTTCTGGAGGCCTCCTCAGGCTCTGTAATGCCATGATGGTGTCAGCGTTTCCTAGGAAACTGCAGCCAGCTGCCAGGTCTGTATGCCTGCCCCCCCTCAGGGCTGCAGTGGCTGTAGGCGAGGGACACCCAGGTGGGAAGATGTGTGTGGTGTGCGAGTGGGGGATGTGCAGGGCATGTGTGTGCATGTGTGTTATAAGTGGGAATATCCAAGGAGCCTGTGTTTGCAGGTCTTCATGAGGGGTAGGTCTGAGTGTCCTGGGTCTGTTTCTGTCTGTGTGCATGTCTGTATCTTGCTGAGTGTATTTTGGGACCTCTATTTGATGTGTGTGTTCTGTGTCTCTGCAAGCTGGAGGGGTTCTGACTGTAGTTCCACCTATCCAGCTCCAAGCTTCCTTGTCAGCAGCAATGCCCCCAACCTTCGAAAAGCCCTGAGCCTTCAGGTAAACTGTCACTAGCAAACAGTGAGGGCCAGCCACCAATCACTCACGGTGGAGCCCAGATCTGGCCCAGAGCCCTTGAGGATGCTGGGGCCCTCCTGGGCTGACTGGCTCTCAGCAGGAGGTGATGGTGCCTTCAGATTACAGACGTCCTTGGTGCTCACCGTCTTCCCCCTCCCCTGCTCTGCCTCTTCCTGTGACCCACTGGCATTCTCCCTCCTCATGTGGGAACAGGACTTGCCTCCTATTCATGTCCTCATGGGGTATACCAGCACTGGGCCCTACTAGTAAAGGAGGGTGTCTTTTGTGTTTGAAGTTTTCCTGGATTCTCTGCTGACCCAGAGTCTGGGCACAGCTTTTGATCCCAGTGGGGCCTTGGGCCAAGCTGTAGGTGCTCCTGAGACTGATGCAGCATCAGATTTTGGATTTCAGGAAACGTATCTTTCCTGGTACAAGTGCCCCTCAGCCACCTCCTCAGGCCACTTGTCACTTTGAGAGGCAGCACAAAGGGTGCCCCTTACTGTGCCAGGAAGCTTGGGGCCCAGCAAAGAGGAAAGAGAGAGCAATAGGAGCTGGGCTCTGTATCCTAGGGACCATGGGCCTGTTCATACCAAGGGGTGCCTACTCAAGGATGTGGGTGTGGATGTGGGAGACCCAGCTGGGGAACCACTCTGGTGGCCCCGGATGATACCTTCCCTGTTTCTGGGAAGAGCATAGGCTCAAACCAGATATTTGGGGAAGGAGGCAGGTCCTGAGGCTGTATCCAGCAGGAAAACACTTGGGATTCACTCTGAAGCCTAGGACACCAGCACCTGTGAGGCATCAAGGACAGAATTGTCCCAGAGCAGAATTGTCCCAGACATTTGTCCCTAATGTGCCTTTCCAACACAGGGGGCTGTCCACCGAGGGTAAGTGACCTTCAAGGCAGAGCACAGTCTTACTATACCTGGAAACTCGCAAGGCCCTAAGTTCCCTCAAGCTACATACACCTCATTCATTTGTTCAGCCTGTATGTGATCAGACTCAGGCTTCAGGGAACCAAGATGGGCCAAGGACAGTGGTCATCTCCTCGGCTATCTCAGGCTCCTGGGTCATCAGATACCTGGCAATCAGCTCTGAGGGTCCAGGAGTGAAGGAGGAACTGCACACTCTGGGGGCATCAGGGAGAACTTTCTGGAGGAAGAGACTCCTGCCAAGCGTTGCCTGAGCAGAACCTGGATTTTCGGTGCGGAAGGCTAGTGCTGGTGCTGGGAGGGAGGGACTTCCTGGGAAGGGAGGCAGAATTCGCATACCCAGATTGCCGCAGCACAGGAATGGCTCCTCCTCCTGGTCCTGCCCAGAAGCATACACATCAGGAAGTGTGACAGGCTGGGGGAGGGCCCTGCAGTGGAGGTGAGCCCAGAGCCAGTTCCCAGCAGATCGTCAGCAATGTCTGCCAGGCCTGAGGATGTGGGGGAGGGGGAACTAGGGCTCCAGGATTGTGGGGCTGTCCCCAGATAGGGCTGCAGTGTGAACCATTGCAGAGCCCAGAAAGCTCCTCAGGAGAGCAGACTGGGGCAGGCTTCAGGGCCACTCCCCAGAGATGCAGGAGCAAGGGCCGAAGGAGACAGGTGAAGGTGGCACCAGCTGACCAGAGAGGGGAGCAGATGCTCTATTGGTGCACCTGCCCTCGGGGCTGGTCTAGGTGGAAGGCAGTGGTGAGGAGGGAACAAAGCATGTCTGAGTATAGTGGCTTTGTGACCATTCTGTGACATGGCCTCTGCCCCTCCTCCATGGCTCAGGCCCCAGGAGAAACAGCCTGTTCTCCAGGCATGTTGGTTGGGCACAGAGCAGAAAGACAAAATCAGGAGAGGCTCAGCCTTTGCCAGATCTGGAGATCAGCCTACAGAGCTATCAAAGGACCTGGACACCCCCACACAAGGACAGGGCAGCAGCTACCTAGCACCAGGGCTGGGACTGCTCTGAGGCCCCATGGTACTTCCAGTAAGGTCACATGTAGCCCTTTGTGCAGGCTGCAGACATGGCCCTGTGTCCAACAGAGGCAAATGGGGGGCTGGGTCCTGGCTTGAAGGGAGTGACAACCAGAGAGAGAGCAGACAGTGACGGGGATCGATGAGGCAGCCCCTCTTCCCACCTGGTCTTCCTGCCACCTTCCCCTCCCCCACCAGCCTGCTCCCAGGCTCCTGGGGACAGGCCTGATGTGAACCGGTCCCTGAGAGAAATGCAAATTTGCAAGTTTTATCCAATATATAGATTTCCCTCTTTGCTAATTGGAATATGTCTGCCTTGAAGGCAAATGAAAGAAGAACTAAAACATACAGAATTTACATTGTTAGCATTTAAACAGGAACATTTTCCCCCTTTAAGTGTTGGGCTAAATACATAAAAGAGATCAACTTGAAGCTGACAAGAATGAATAGCTCTTGCAGCCAACACCACTTTGCAAAACCTCCGCCCCAGCTGGGGGCTCTGGGCCCTCTGCTGACCACGTGGGCTGCTGGAGTGGGTACACTCCATAAACTCCGTGGCATTTGTCAGCTGGCTGCTCGCAGCCCCGCCCCTGTGTGCTTTTCAGAGCAGGAATTGAAAGGGCAGAGGCTGAGGAATAATTCTCTTTCGAAAAGTCTCTGTAATAAAGAGACTGTCCAGCTTCCCCACACACATCATCTGGGGAGAGGGACACTTTGTTACGTGATTCTGGAACCTAGGCGAGCACTAATTTTACCAGCACAGGAGCCTCTCTGTGGCTCTGGAGTGCTGGTCTTTGTTTAAAATGATGTAGGCACCTTGGATCCCAGGTCAGGCACAGCAGCCATGAAGCTAGGGAACAGCTGGAAGGGGGGCACTTCTCCCAGGATGCGTGCCTAGCAATGTCTATGTAAGGTGGGGTGGGTCAGGGGACTCTGCAGTGTCTGGCTCATGTCCCAGAATGGGGGTCATGAGTGAACTAGAGGCAGGACCCCCATCATGAGCAGACAGGGTGGACACCACAGCTGATTGCCCACCATTCCCAGGACCCACTAGAGCCTGAGAGGGGATTTGTTGGTAGTTGTCCTTGTCATTCCTGCTGCTGTAACAAAATACTTTAGATTGAAGAGCTTATAAACAATAGAACTTTATTGCTCCCAATTTGGGAGGTTGAGAACCTGAGATCAGGACATCAGCAGAGTCTATCTGATGAAGTTGTTGTCTGATTCCAAGATGGTACCATCTCACTACATCCTCAGGGCAGGGGGGCAAGAAAGGGTAAACAGGTTTCCTGAAAATCTTCTATAAGGGCAGAGCACTCATGATTTAATCACCCCCCACAGGACCATTATCTTAGGGCCTAAGTTCCATCACATGCATTTGGAGGGACACCAGTGGTCAGTTTAGCTGTGATGGTTAATTTTATGAGTCAACTTTGCTGGGCCATTGTGCTCGGCTCTTAGTCAAACATCAGGCTAGATGTGGCTGTGGAGGTGTTTTTTAAAGATGACACTGACATTCTTATTAGTAGACATTGAGTAAAGCAGATTCCTCTCCATCATGTGGTGGGCCTCTACTGGTCAGTTGAAGGCCTTCAGAAGAAAACACTGAAGATCCCTCCCCCGCAAGATGGCCTTTAGATGTGGGCTACAGCATCAAGTCTTCCAGGGCCGCAGTCTGCTGCCCCACTCTGTAAATTTCAGACTTGTCAGACGCTCAGTCATGTAAGCCAATTGCTTAAAATAAATCTCTTTTCATAATAAAGATGTAACATATACACATATATATAGTCTTTCTAGATTTGCACACTACATATACACACAATACATACACTATACATACATATATACATACATACACTTTATGCACCACCCCTCAAACATACAATGATACCATTTCTCTGGAAGGCCCTGATTCCTCTAAAGGCCCAGTAATGAGGCTGGGGAGGGGAGGGTGGCATTTCCAGGCTAGGAGCACCACCCCCACCCCTCTGCTGCTGCCTTTTCCCTGGGTCTCTTGAGGCCTCTCTCCATCCTGGATCTGGGTCATTGGGGCAGCAGTTTGGGATCAAGAGGATTCAAGTTCAGAGATCAGAGGAAGCTGAAGGCAGGAAGGGAGGGCTGCCTACTAAAATCTTGGATTCCCTAGTTAAGTTTGAAGTTCTGGTCAACAATGATATAAATGTATCTCAAATATTGTATGACATTGTTTTACTAAGAAAATTATTTTTGTTGACCTAAAATTTAAGTTGTACTTCAATAATTCAAGTTGTACTTGAATTTAACTTTAATTTTTCAGATTTGTCCACTGACCACTCTAGACAGGGTCCTTCAGCCTGGCAGGCACAAGGGCAGTCCCTATACCTTGAGAGGGTGCAGCCTGGCCCATCCATATCTGCTCCACCCAGCCCCTTACTGTCATGGGTTCTTGGCCCCAAAGTTCCTCTCTAGAGGCAACAAGAGCAAGGTTCCCACTGAGGATCACCTCAGCACCGAGGGGCTGGACCAGTGGGCACTGCTGGGGCTTTTCCTGACATTGCTGTCCTGAGTCCACTGGTAGGATGGATGAAGAAAGACACAGTGCTCACTGCTGCACTGCCCTAGAGCCAGCCAGACCTCAGAGATTCCTGCAGTTTCAGCCACTGAGTGACCTATGCCCTTGTTTTTAACAGATCTAGAGAAGGATAGCTGGTTCAATGATTTACTTGTTTCCCATCAGGATCCCCTATGCTCTATGACATGTACTCAGCCAGCAGGCAACCTGCGGTTCCTGACATCAGTCCTGGCCAAGGGACACCATGACACTCACTGTGAAAGCCAAGATTCAAGGAGAGCCATTCACATGTAACCAGAGTGTGAAGAGATCCCAAGGGCCCTCTGGAGTTTGGGTCCTGCTGGACACCCCTGAGAAGTACAGAGGCTGCTAGGACCTCTGGTGCTCCCCACTCACCTCAGATGCAGGTCACAGATCCAGAGCCTCCCAGTACGCAGAAAAGATGGACAAGAACATTACTCACAGTCCAACCCCAGAGGAATGGTTAGAGTCAGGAAAGGCTTTTGAGGAGGGATGGAAGACCAAGGACTCCCAGCTGACCATGAGTCTCTTATTCTACTCTGTCATCCTGCTATATATCCTCTGCCACATCCCAGCCACAGCCTTGAATAAGGACAGACTGGGGATCCCTGTGCTACTCCCTGCTGAGTCTTACTAGGGGAGGCTACAATCAGCCCGACCGCCCCGGCTCCCCCATTTCCCAATGGGGCTTCCCAGTGTATCTTCAAGAGGGCACGGTGTAAGGATGGGGCCCTTAAAGGGCTTTTTCTCTGAAGGAGGAGAAAATCAGATTGAACCCACTGGGGCATGACAGTCCTCCTGACCTCAAAGGACATCCTGTCACACCCCCAAAGGGACAATTATGCTTTGAGGGGTACAGGTCTCAGTGTTCAGGGCTGGGGCTCTGTGTGCATCAGATCAAATTTGCTCAGGTTCAGATTGGTCCCACTCAGATCACGCTGAGATGTGTACAGCCATACAGGAAATGCTGGTGCCTCTTCCTGGAAGCCTGGGGCGCCTGTCTCCAAGTGCAGGCCATAAACACAGCTCCCAGACACGCAGGCCCCAAGCCTATCCTTAGTGCTCCTGGTCAGCCAGCCCTGTCTCATCTTCCTTGCTCTGTTCTGTTCCATTTTAAAAATAGCAGCAGCCCATTGTACATTATTAAGAAAATGTAAGGAAAAAAAAACTAAAAAGAAAATTAAAGTTACCCACAATCACACTCACTAGAGATAAATCATAACTACCACTTTGGTATGTATATTTTTTGGAGGGATAGACACACAAACAGATAAATAAAATTATATGTGAATATATATATTTGAAGAGAGAGAAGTTAAAATAAATCCAGATGCAACATGATTTCATGCACATTTTTTTCGTGGACTGAAATTTGTTTAAAACAATAGGATTTTAACAGCTATCTGATACCCACTCTGTGGGGCTCATGTAATAAATTTCTAGCTCCTGAGTCTTTTTTTTAAAAGATTGTTCTGATCCATAATTTACTTAATAAATGCCAAGTAAAAGAAACTTAAAAATTCACAATTCATTTCAAAACTTCATTACAGACATTAAAAAGGGTCAGGAAACATTTTTTTTTTTTTTTTTTTGAGACAGGGTCTTACTATGTAGTCCAGGCTAGCCTTGAACTCATGGCAATCCTCCTGCCTCAGCCTTCTGAATGCTGGAATTACAGGCATGCTCCACCACACTCATCTTGGCTCCTGAGTCTTGGACATCCTGTTGTTTCTCTTTTTTTTTGGTACCAGGGATTGAATTTAGGACCTTATTCTTGTGAGGCAGGCGCCGGCGCCACTGAGCTAAATCCCCAGCCCTCCCTTGTTTCTTTTATTTTGTGTTGAGTCAGCCTAATGGGCATGTCTGCCCTGTTTGATTCTCTCTGGGAGGGTGACCTAGGGTAGTTGGTCCAAATGAGGGCACTTTGAAGGCCCTGGAATAAAGGGCTGAGTGGCCAGTTAACAAAACATAGATGACTAGAAAGAAATGTTTGCAGGGGATATTTTATATAAAATTTAAAATAAATGACAGATGTGGTATTGGAATAAAAACCATGGCTTTTTTCCCCTATAACATTAAGAGTGATATATATCTCACATAGAAATCAGAGAGGATATCAGTTAATAAAGAAGAATATTATTGCCCTGATCTTCCCACCCAGAGAGAGTGGTTGTCCTTGTCCTGCTTCCCTCTTTTTCTTGTGAGGGGCCAGTGAAGTCAGGCTTCCTTCCTTACTGGTCACAGAGCCTTGACACGTGATTTGACTTCTGTTAGCCCTGCAGCTCCCTGCAGAGGTGTGAGGAGGTTTAAGGAGCTGTGTGAGGTTGACAGCAACCCCAGGGTGGCCTGTAATAAGGATTTGCTGTACAACCTGCTCTTTCCCCATATGCCATATGAAGGCACTTTCCCATGGAAAAATATGCTGCCTCAAGGTCCTTTTGAATGACCGTGAGACATTCCACTGTGTGGGTGGAGCTGGATCCTCCATGATTGGACATTTAGGAGGCTTTCAAGTTTGGGGTATTATAAACAATGCTGTGATAAAATCTTTATGCAGATCTGTGGTTATTTTCATAGAACAGCTTTCTTAAGTGGACTTGGGAGGGGGTGGTAGAGCACACACTTCCTAGGGCATTTAAACAAGTTGCCAGTTTCCTCCCAACATCGATGGCACTTTACCCTCTACAAGCCCCACTCCTGCCCTGGGGACCATGCACATGTGCATATGTGTATGGGTGTGTTGGGTCCTCCAAGAAGCCAGCACGAAGACACAACTGTGGAGATTAATCTGTGAAAGATGTTGGAAGACAGTGTTGGGCAGGTCAAACAGAGGCTCTACCAACCCAAGGGCATGCTCTAGAAAAGGCATAGGTTGAGCCAGGCTGTGGCACCCCCAGCATGCTCAGCCTTCACTGGAAGAGGGCAGCCTCAGCTCATCAAAGCTCTGGATTCTGGAGGTCCAGTAAACTGGCAGTGGACTGCACTCAGGCACCCAGAAAGCAAGCTCCTGTTTCTTGTTGTTGTGTGACAGGGTTTCACTATGTCATGAAACTCTTGGGTTCAAGTTGTCTCCTGCCTCAGTCTCTGAAATAGCTGGGACTACAGACCACAAGATCCTGTTTGAAGGGCAGCTGCCACACATATTTAAGACTTGGTTAATTTGATGGTTGATAAAAATGCCTCTTTGGTTTTAGTTTGCCTGTCTGATTACTGGTGGGACCAAACATTCCTCATGTTTATTAAATCATTTGATTTTCTCCTTTTGTGAATTCACAATTTTGCCCATTAAAAAACTAATGTTTATACTCTCTTATTTATTTAGGAAATATCTTTGTATATTTCTCCTACTTTCTGGTAAAGCTATTCTGAATCCTCATTTTCCCAGGAAGCCTAGCAATTGAGGTGGGATGGGGTGGTGAGAGTAATCCTGGCCTTGGACTTGACACAGTTTGAAAGGACTTTTAAGTCTCTTAGACTCCCAGAACCTCGGTGTCTGCATCTGCACACAGGCAGCACTCACTCTGGGGATGCTGCAGCCTGGTCTTTCAGTCTGACGTGCCCTCCCTGCTGGGTACACAGCTGTACCTCGGCTCAGCTGGGCATCAGGTGAGATGATGTAGGCCCAGTGCCTATATTTTAGCTAACAGTGAGGTCTGTGGATGTGACCTACAGCAGCCAGCTGTGAACAGTTTCTTGGAAATTTCATGCTATATGCTAAAATTTCAGGTAAATAATCCAGATGATACAGAGATCTCCTAAAGCTCAATGACAAGTCAAAAATGGGCAAAGGACATGAGTAGACCAATAAGCACAGGAAGAGCTCAGCATCACTAATCATTAGGGAAATGAAAATCAAATCCATAGTGGTTTAGTAGTCACACCCATTAGGATGGCTATTTAAAACAACAACAGCAACAAAAAAAATAACAAGCGCTGAGGAGGATGTAAAGAAATTGGAACTTGTGTTCTGTTGATGGGAAAGTAGTGGTATAGCCTCTGTGGAAAACAAAAGGGTGGAGGGGTGAAGGGCGCACAGGGAATGGGGAAAAAATGAGAACAAAGACGCATCACGTACAGCTACAAGCACCCAATGATAAATGTAAACATACTGTGTACCTAAAATGTACCAGTAAAAGAATTTAAGGAAAAAAAAAGTTAAACATAGGGCTGGGGATTTAGCTCAGTGGTTCTGCTGCCTGCCTTGCAAGTGCAAGGTCCAGAGTTCGATTCCCCAGTACCAAAAAAAAAAAGTTAAACATAAAGCTGGGCATAATGGTACATGCATGTAATCTCAGCACTTTTGGAAGCTGAGGCAGGAGAATTCCAAGTTTGAGCTCAGTCTGGGGAACTTAGTGACTTAGTAAGACCCTGTCTCAAAATAAAAAAATGAAAGGGCTGGGGTGTAGCCTAGTACAAGTCCCTGGGTTTAATCTCTAGTACTGCAAAATAAAACAATCAAACAAAAAAGTTAAACATAGGATTACCATGTGATCCAACAATTCCACTTCCGAGAACAGACCCCCAGAATTGAAGTCAGGGTCTCAAAGAGGTATTTGCACAACCACCTTCATAGCAGCAGTATGCACAATAAGGAAGAGACGGAAGCAACCTAACTGTCCATCGATGGATGAATGAATAAACAAAATATGGGCCATCCATGCAACAGAATAGTATTCAGCCTCAAAAAGAACGAAACTCACATATGCTATCACATGGATGGATCTTGAAGACATTGTATTAAGTGAAATAAAATGACACAAATAACCAAATACTGTGTGATTCTACTTCTGTGAGGTACCTAGAGTAGTCCAATGAGAGAGAGAGAGAGAGAGAGAGAGAGAGAGAGAGAGAGAGAGAGAGAGAGAGATTGCTAGGGGAAGGGAGAGGGAAAATGGAACACTAGAATTTAGTAAGTACAGATTTCATTTTTGCATGATAAAAAGAGTTCTGGAAATGGGTGGTGGTGATTGTCATACAATATTATGAATGTACTTGCTTCATTGAACTGTGCACTTAAGAATGATTAAGATGGTGAATTATATATATATTTCATCAAGATAAAATTATTTATCTTTAAAATATATGAAAATTGTGCTTACATTGCATTTTTGCATTATATTATATTTTTGTTGTTCAAAAATGTAATCTTGCTTTAAATTATTTATTAGTTAATTAATATTTCTGCAGAATAATGTAGTGATTTTGTCCCAGAAGCCCCTGTGTGAGGGCTGTGGCTCACCTGTAATTACAGGTGTGGTCCTCACCATCAGTCAAGGCCCTGAGCATAAGAGAATGGGGAGCAGTGGGGGTGGATGGTGCTAGAGTCCACTATGTTGAACCTGGGCCTGCTGGGGACTCTGGGCAAAGAGGTCCTGGGAAGTCCATATTCCTGGGGGCCAAGGCAGAGCTTGATGGTCTCTCTCTTTTCAGTCCCTGTCACATGACAAGATCAGAGCCATTGTTACTATAAAGCTTCTTACCATTTTCAGGGCTTAAGACTTCCTGCCCTCCCTGAGTCCAGTTGCAGGACTGTGGGTGTGTTGCTGTGCTGCTGTAGAGTTCAGAGCTCCACCCAGCTATCCCATGACCTCCACCTGCATTCTGGGGAGGCCCTACCTGCTCTTTGGCAGTGTGCTTGTGGCTAAGGTTGAGAGCAGTGAGTCCAGAGGGACCCCTACCAGAGTAGATTGGGCTGTACTGCTATGTCATTTCCATCCCTGATTCAGCTCCCCTCTTGCCAGATGCCTTCCTGATGTGAGTGCCTGAAGCATGAAGTCCCTGTGGGTGCAGCTCCAGGAAAGGTGCACACACACATTCATTCTGGAAGTCTCCATGCTTGGCCTCTGCTGGCTACATGGTGGCCAGAAAGCCCTGGGCCCAGCTTCCACCTCAGCTCTCAGAGATGAATGCCTGGGGAGGGTTGGCAGCAGCAGAGCACAGCCAGGCTCCAACATGCCCCTTCCCTGAGAGACAGCCCCAACCTCTTTGGAGGCCTACCACTCAGGGAGCCAGGCACATGGAGCAGGAGGTGTAGAAACCGGGGAGAGGAGGCAGTGTATGATTTGGGCCTTAGTGAGTGCCCAGCTAGACCATAGTGCCTCCATGACCTTCAGGCACTCTGGGGATGTGAGAGTGTGGGAGACCTTGACGCACAGAAGCTTGTTTCTGGGTCAGACAAAGCTGTGAATAACTTTTCAATCCTGCTATGGCACTTTTCTCATGTGTTTGGGCCCTGAGGCCAGAAACCCACAGAAAACTCATAGATGTGCTTATTGGGCCCTTTAGGCGGCTGTGCTTACCCGGCAGAACCCTATGGCCACAAGGTACCCTTGTTATGAACACTTACTGGCCAGAGACCCATTCAGGCCCAGCTTGTGGGCCCCATGGATGGGGCAGTTTGACTCTGTGATTCTACTATGCCTCCTCGAGTGAGCTCCAATGTCTCTCTGGGCTAGTCTGTCTCCATCTATGAGAGATAAGTTCTTTCTTGGTCCCCAGGGGTCCTTAATATTCAGCCCTACCATCAAAGCAAACCTCAACATCAAGAGAGACCCCAGTCATGGCCTTCATCTGAGGAGGTCTGGGGTTCCCTCAGGGGCCAGCTACAAATTTTCCAGAGAAGCCTGGTGTGGTGGGGCAAGGGCCTTTGGGTTGGAGGGGTCCCAAGAAGGAAGTGGGTCTAGTACACATATCCTAGCCTGCTAAGGGCACCATCCTTTCTTCTACCCCCAGGTGCTCTATGGGTCCCCAGATAGGCAACAGGCAGCCTTACTGGGAGCGCAAGACTGTGTCCTCTGGGTTTGCTTCCACGATGGTTGTGTCATCACCATCACCGCTGTGGGTCAGGCAGGGGCCTGGGGCTCAGCAGGGGCTGCAGCAAGCTAGAGTCCCCTCTTCTCAGGTGCTTATATGTACCCTAAGGTACACAACACAAAGGGGAAGTGAAACCCAAACTACTGCCCTTTGAGATTCAAAGTTACCAAAACAGTGAGAGAGATGGTGGAGAGATGGCCTTACCGTACGCAGGGATCTGGACAGGGACTGACCACCAGACCTGAGACAGGAGCCCTTCTGACTTGGTCAGGACCTGTGCTGGAGAAACAGCTGTATACGTGGTGTATTTCTCATCAGCCTTCGTTTCACCATGCCCAGTGGCTGTGGTCTCAGGACAGCAAAACAATACCTGTGAGGGCCTCTCTCCCCTGTCAGCAAGATTCCAGAATCAGGTAGGTCCCTAAAGACCTGGGCTGGTCCAGGTCCCAGCACTGTGAGAGTTCAGTGATTCCTCCATCAGATGCTGGCCAGGAAGTCTTACCATGGCCTTGATTTTTGTTTTATTTTGTTGTTTGCTTTTTATACCAGAAATAAACTTTATTCTGGAAGCAAATGACAATTTACAGAGGCTAGGTACTAGGTGGCATAGACACTTTTGGAATGTCAAGGCATTGCATTGATACTCAGCCAGTGAAGTACAGGCTCCATGCATGGAAGGGCCTGGGGCAACTGTGATCTGATCTGTGTGACTTGTTCTGAGGCTCCAGAGCTGAGTCATGCAGAAAGGATAGGGATTTAGATGCTAATTATTCAATAGCAGAAATGGGCAGGTAGCTTCCAGAGGTGGCACTTCCCATGGATGCCTGGAAGTCACTCTTGAAGGTGCTTCTCCTCCAGCTCTGGATCCTGCATGCATGTTAGTAGAGCCTAACTAGGGCTTAGCAGGTCAGTATGAGGGACCAGCTGTGGAAGGGGTAGGGGTTGCTGCCCTTGGTCTCTAGGTATCAGATGTTGGAGTTAACAGCCAAAGTCAGACACAGCTGGACAGGTCCTGAGGACACCAGGCAGAAGCTGTCATTGTTGAAGACTACCAAAGAGCCTCATGCAAGAAGGGGCTACTCCAGAGGCTGCTCTGGCCTTAGACCTGAGTCTTAGGGATGACCCTTGTTCATTGGAGAGCAATGGTCTTGTTCACTGAGAAGGGAAGATTGGTTCTTCTGAGCTTGGGCCTAAAAGTATACCTGCAAACCAGCTACCTGAGCCTGTCAATCCTGTTAGGAAGTCCTATTCAGGTAGTTCGTGGGAGAAGCTACTATATCTTGCAATAGGCCCTTGAATGGTTATTGGTGAGACTACTCTGTCTCAGGCTTCTGGTCCTGGAAACCATCAGGACACTCTGACCCTGAAACAAGAGAGGACAGACCAGTGAGACTGGTAAGCAGGGAATGCTTTTTGGAGAAAGTGGCTGTAGCTGGTTTGAGGAGAGTAGACCTGGGCCAGGCATCAGAGAGAGCCCTGATGGAGACCCAGAGGAATGGGCATGTGGCTCTGGGCATGGAGAGAACACCCCAGCGCCACCCCAGGTTGAGAAGTGATTCATCACCATCCCTGGGCTCAGGACATTCTTGGATGCATCATTATCATCTAATATGAGCTACATGCTTAGCAAGGCCCCCTTGATCTTTCCTTTGGGATCCTGAGCCTCTGTCCTTGCAGTGTGAGGGTTGGGCACCCCGGCTAACTATATCCTGGGTCAGCCTGGAGCCTGCTCCAACACTGTTGAGCTCACTTCCTGCCAGGTGTTCCTTCCCAAGGTGTTCCCTCAGCATCAGGACCCAGTCTCAGGATGCCTGTGGGACATGTGCATGTTTCAGGAGAGAGGACAGCCAGATCTTTGGGAAGATGAAGTCCATTCTGAAAGCATGAAGAGGTCAAGGCTTGATATGCCAGCTCTAAGCCCAGACCTCCTCTAAATGGAACCCTGTGACTCAGCTAAGGGTCTCCTCCCAGTTCTCCCTGAGCTGGTCCTCTTTGGTATTCCTGACTCATGACACCTAGGGCCAGAGCTGCCTTGGGGAGGGCAGGGTAGGTGTGTCTTGCTTGACGAGGGCTACTTTGAGCAGGAGCCCAGAGTCCCCACAGCACCAAGCTCTGTAGATCCCCCCTGGCTGAGCTGGAGAGCACAACAAGGTCCCCAGAGGTCTCCCTGGGTCCTCCAGCCATCTGTCTTCCAACTCATGCCATGAGTTCCTCAGTGTTCCCTCAGGCTGTTGCCAGAGCTCCCTCTCCAATGTTCAGATCAGCCTGCATTCATTCATTCATTCATTCCTATACTCTGGAGTACCAGCCTGTGCCAGATATGGAATTAGACTCCAGGGGGCTGCAGTGAGCAAAGGGTCCCTGTTGTGTCCAGTCCAGCAGCATTCAAACAGGGATCCTCCCAGCCACACCCAAGAACAGATGTGTGAGCCCAACACCCAGGAATGTGCCCTTTGTCCTGAGCATGTCCCCAAGAGATGATGTCTGAGCCTAGAGGAAAAATTAAAGGTCTAACAGAGGGAACAGGATGCTCCAGGTAGAGCCCTGGGGTGTGAGGACTCACACTGGGGGATGGGAGATAATGGGAAGATTGGCACCAGGTCAGTTTCAGGCTGAGAGCCCTGTCAGATCACAGCCACTCCTGATGAAACTTTAATTCAGTCCCCTCCAAAGTGAGACTGTTCTAGGAACTGAGGGGTTGGGTAATAATCTCACACACTTTCCTTGACAGCTAGGAATGGTATCCAGCTGAGAATCACAGCTGCCAGGAAACTAGGGGCCTCATTTCTCAATGAGGGAAGGTCCAGTTGACATCATGTTGTGCCAGTAAGCAATGAGGTGGATCCACGACACCCTCAGAACCCAGGGTTCCTCTGCTTCCTGGGAATCTGACCGCAATGGGTTGTTGTCTCATGGTCACAGAATGGCTGCCCACTTCCAGCATCCCACCTCAATTTTAGGGTAGAAAGAAGGGATGATCCAGGGCAAAGTGCCTGCCTGCTGTCTGCCCTTTTCTCAAGGTGTTGTCCTGGAGTCCCACTCTGCAATCCTGCCAACCTGACTTTTACTGTCTCGGGTGGATGTCCCTATGTGTGAGGGAAGCCAAGAAAGTTTTCAGCTGGATCCCCCTTAGTATCCAGACTGTTGTGAATGAAAGAGAATTGAGCATTTGCTGGCTCCCAGCAGCCTTTGCCTCCCTACCCTCCTTGATGGCAAATCTGACAGGTCTCCCTCTATCTCCAGGACTCCAACCGGCACTGCAGGACAAGACACCCTCCCACACCTTTGCTGAAGACGTTTCCTAAGTGTTCCAAACACTGGAAGCCCCTATCCACTCCCTAAGGGGATCCCTCAAAGCCAAGGGGGCACACAGCAGCCCTACCTGCTGCTTCCTGCTATGCCCCCAGAGCTCAAGCAGAGGAAGGGGTAGGACAGCCTCCTAGAGTAGATGGCCCACATGTAGGTGTAGGTGTGCCTGCCCTAGTCCCTGTATGCTCCCTGCATCTGCAGTAGCTTCTCAATGGGGACCCCTTGAAGGGTACCAGAGAGCCAAGGAAACAGAAAAGACCGGGCAAGAACAGCTTGGGGAGGGAGATGAGCCCTGGTTTGGACCAGGCCTGTGGGTTGGGCATTGGGTGAAGTCAGGGACACCATCCCATGGGCCTTGTAGCCAGCACAGGCCCTGAGGCTGCACCCCTTCTGCCAGGACTGGGTGGAGGATTCTCTTGGGAGCTTGTGCTATCATTCACTCATTCATTTTCATTAAGTGCTCCTGATGCCCTGAGCCAAACACGATGGTGAACAGAGGGAGACTGTGTATATGGAGTCTTACTCTTTAGAGTTCATGGAGTGGGAGGGACAGATAGCACTCACTCTGTGCAGTAGCTGTTGGCAGACTTGGCCCATGGGAGACAGTGATACCAGGGAGGGACAGACGGGGGGCTTCAGGGAGGAGGTGACCAGGAGTGCACCTGTCTGCCTTGGACACAGCACCATTTGCCAAGCCTCTCAAGGCACCAGGCACTCGTGACCGCAATCTGCATGGATCTAGACTGGACCCTGTTCCAACATCAAGCCTGTGACATCCTGTGTTGCTCCCTCCCACCCCACAATGCCTTGAGACCAGAAAGCAGCACAAAACCCAAAAGTGCAAAGCCACAGCTGAGCAGAGAGCCTGGAGGTAGAGACTGATGGGAGTGGGAGGTGGAAGGGGAAGGTGCAGTGGGAGTTCTCTGAGGATTTGGATAAGAAGATCCAGAAAGGAGGAAAGGAGTGGAACCCGATGTGCCACAGACATGCTGGTCCCTGGAGTCAGTGCCCACCTGGTCCTTTACCCTTCACAGACTGTCCCCCAGGGTTCCTTGCTCATCTTTTCCCTACAATTCTCTTTAGAAGCTGTCAAACTTCCCTCTGAGTCCCAGGGCAAGTAGGTTGGGGGCTAGCCCAGCTCTGATCCATCCCAGTTGGTCTGTGCAGCACCGCCTATGAAGAAGGGGTTGCATTGCCCTGCAGAATTTTGCCACCTCCTACTTAGACAGCAGGGGTCAGATTCATACAGAGAAAACCCAAGGTCACCTGTACTTCCACACCTACAACCCAGACATGCTTCTGCCTGCTTTTCAATTTGGTTAAAGTGATTGTGTCTGAAAGCTTTAAAACAGGAGCCTTTTCCTTAGCCCTTTGTTGTGAAAAGCTATCTGCAAACCAGTGAGAGGCAGTCAGTGCTGGTGATAGAGCTTGTTGAAGGCAGTGCTATGCAGGGAGCCTGATGCCTCCTCACCCCAGGCTGAGAAATGATCCTTTGTGTGGGTGTAGCCCCAGCTTCTCCGCCTGCATCTGTATGCTGTAGCCTTGAGGAGCCATAGAAATCAGTGTGTAGAGGGCACTGCAATGCTGCTCCACAGCACAGCAGGTTGCCACTGTCTGTGACTGCCTGGGGGCTCAGTTGTGTCAGATGAGTCCGGAAGGGGGCAGAGGCCTTCCTGGAAATGGGAACCACTCTGCCTCACCTCACCCCAGGCCTGTAGCTCCCAGAATGGCCTGAATGCTACCCCTGCAAGATCCAAGCCCACTTTCTTCTCTGTTAGCATCCCTGAGGTGTCCTCTTTGTCTCCTGGACCCCACTAAGGTCCTGACCCTTGCTGTCAGAACCCCCCTTACCCTCTTTCATGCCTTTTCCATGTGCCCCCCACACTGGCTGTCAAATGATACCTAACTCTGGTCTTGTCGTCAAGTGAGCATCTGTACCAGGCATCCTTGGCCTCCTTGAAGATGTTATGGCTTGTGTCTAGATGTTCCCCCCAAAGCCTCCTGCAGTCATACAGGGGCTTTTCAGAGGTGACTGGATCTAGAGTGTATGGTGCTGGGATCAAGAGTGTGTGATTGCTAAATCCGTCCACTGATTGGTTTGGCACAGTTCTGTCTAGGATTAAGGGTCTGAGTGCTACACCTGCCCTAGGGCGGGCAGCCTGCATACAGTATAAGGGACAGAAAGGAGGCTAATGCGCTCTTACTTGCTTATTTCTCCTCTGAGAAGCCCCTCTGCCAGGCCATCCTGCCTTGGAGCCAGCCGACTACGGACTGAAGCCTCTGCATACTGTGAGCCAAATAAACTTTTCTTCCCTTAATTTGTGGGTGTTGAGTATTTTGTCTCAGCAACGAGAAAGGTAACTAAGACAGAAGATATTTCAGGCTAAGGACAGTCACATGCAGGTGTCAGGGCCTTCAAAATGGGCCTGCAGCATGATGCCTGCAGTGGGTCTGGGAGTTACCAAGCTGGTTCTTGGCATGGTGTTACTGGGACAGAACAGAGGGAAAGGGAGGTTTTACATTGCAATTTCAATTTTTGCCCCAGAATAACTTTTGTTAGTCAGCTTTCTGTCACTGGCACAAGATACCTGGGATAAGAAATTTAGAAGGAGGAAAGGTTTACATAGGCTCCTGTTTTCAGGAGTTTCAGTCCATTGGCCACTTGGCCTTTTTGATCTGGGCTGCGGTGGTATGGGCCATCGCGGCCAGGGCACATGGGGGCAGAGGAGGCTGACCTTCTGACAGTGGAGAAGCAAAGAGTGAGAAGAAGAGGCCAGGGTCCCTTGAAGGGGCTCAAGGGTTCACTCCCAATAGCCTAGGATCCTCCTCCTATGCCTCACTCCTAAAGATTCCACCACTTCCCAATAGCATTAGGCTGAGGTCCAAGCCATTAACACACGGGCCAATGGGGGACATTCAAGACCCAAACTAGAGCAATACTGATTAGTAAGAATTAAAATAGGAGGGAAAAGTTAAAGGAACACTTCTGCTGAGCCCTACTGCCAGTCCCCAGCCCAGCCTCATTTCCTGACCATTGGACACTTGGTTGGCAGTGCTGTGGAGGTAGCCAGGTGCTCCTTTTGTGACCCCTGTCCTCTGGCATTGGTGCAGTCTATATGTCCCACTTTAAAGATGGGGTCCAAGCTGTTCTGACCCCTCCCCAAGGCGCATTACTCTCTGCCTTGTTGTGTAACACCCTAGTGGATTTGAGGTGGCCCCGTTCTTGGAGCTTACAGTCCCAGTGTGACACTGAAGCAGGCAAATGTCTAACAATAGGGGATTGGATAAATAAATCACAGCAGGTCACATATAGCACACAGTGAATTCTAGAAAATGTGAACTGGAGATTGGAAACATTCATGGAAACAATTACAAAGGGCAGAAAGAATTTTAAATAAAAATGAATAAAACCTCTAATCCTCCTCATCCCAGATTTCTTTTTTATAAAGCCTATTTTCTTGTTACAACAGTAATTTACACTTTTTACAGAACAATCACAAAATATTGACAGCTTAAAATGTGTCCTAAACCACCCATAATTCTGGGTACACGCAGAGACAATTCCTGTTAACCCTGGTCTCATCTTCTCAGAAAGGTTTGCTGACGTGGGCAGGTGCCTGTGTGTTTGAGTGTGTGTGCGTGTGTGTGCATGTGTTTGTGCATACACGTGCACACTTTACCCAAGTGCGTCACAGCAGACATTGTATTATAACCAGATGTTTAGCAGGACTCCGGAGGTGGAGGCTCTTTCCAGATATGGCCCTTCCTGGTAGCACTGAACATCCCTTATTCATATAGCTCAGAGCAAGGGTGGGGGAATAGTCAAGGCCAAGGCAAAGAGCCATGCACAGTTCTTCAGAAACAAATGGAAATACTTTCAGATCAAATAATGTGGCACCAGAAGAAGGTGGCTACGCAAGGCGGTGAAGACCTTTCTCTTTTTTGTGTGGAGCTGAATATTTCATGATAAATATGTTGGAAAAGAAAGAGGGAACCAGAATGATTCTGGACAACCAGAGAAAGCGCTTTCAGTGTTCAGAGGTGACAGTGTTGCACAGCCACCCTCGTGCAGGGCTGAGTGTTCACTTCCAGCTGGTCTCTTTGCAACCAGCTTCTTACTACTGTGTTCGTCCCTGCGGTCCCTGGAGCTGACCACGGACCTGACAGGCAGGGCAGGGCAGCCACCAAAGAAAGGGACTGGGCCTTACCCTAGGTAGGACCTGCTTGGGGCTCCAGCCCTAGCTGTCTCCTCAGGAGAGGGAGTCAGCTCCTCATGTCTCCACTCTGCCTTGTGGGAGGCTTCTTGGACCTCATCAGCCAGCAACTAAATCTTTTTTTTTTTTTTTTTGTACAAAAATAATTTGCAAGTATCAGCAATGAGTTAGCTCTTTAATGGGGCCTTAAGTTTTAAATGAATATTTATGAGCTGCTGGGAGCTCAGCTGAACCAGCGTGGAGCCCTGGAACCTGGACATTTCTGAGCTGAGCTGAATGGTGATGCAAGTTATCCCCTCAGGGGTTGGGGGAGCTGAGCCCCATCCAGAACTTCTTGTCTTGGTGTGTCTGCCTAGCAATCCCCCTATGCCCACTTCCTCCCTTCAGCTCCCCTTCCCCTCTGCCCTTGGCCCTGCCCCCCACTGGTCTGCCCATGTACCTCACCCACTGTCAGCACCTTGGCACCAGTCTGTGAGGGTCCTGTTCCTCACATTTGGCCAGACTTGGTCTCCTCCTAGAGGAGGTGATGCTCTTCTCCTCTCTCCCTGGGGTATGTTGGGGCTGAGACTGCGGTCCATAGGGGTCAATGGGCCTGGACACTACCTCCCCCCAGCCAGCCATCCATGCTCCCTGGACTCTGTACTGTAGTGGAGTGGACACAGCTGTCCCCAGGTGCTGTCCACCTCTCAGAAGCCAGGGTGGCCACCAGTCATAGAAGGCTGAGGGGGAGGTAGCAGGGTTGCAGGCAACAGCAGCCTGGGTTGTGTGGATGTCTGCACTTCTGCAGCCCAGATGAGCAGCAAGGAGCCTCCCTGGGAAGGGGCCCACTGGGTGGAGAGGTTGCCTGGTGGTGGCTCAGGCCCAAGGTGAGGGAGTGAGGCCTTGAGTGTGGGTCCTGGGCACCCCCGACTGCCAGAAGGGGTTGGGAAAGGCTCAGCATCTTCCCAGAGAGGCCCAGGATAGAGGCTAGTCGCTGGTGGGCTCCTGTGGTCCATGGCAAGACTGGGCATAGGTTGGGGGCATAGGCTGGCCCCCTTCTATCCCACAGACACAAGGCCCAGCCCAACACTGCCCCCTGCTTTGACGGGCTCGTGAGAAGAAGGGCACTGGAAGGTGCTCTTGGGGTGTGGGTGAGGCCTGGGACAGGCCCCAGAGCCCAGCACTGGGCACAAAGTAGCCAAGATGGAAAAGAGCCTGGCTTTTCCCTTCTTCCCATAGCACAGCAGGATTGGGATGGGGGTGAGCAGGGCCTCTATGCTGGCCAAACGCTGAGGAATCTGAAGGAGCAGAGCATTCTGGAAGCAAAGAGGCCTCAGGGCCCTGGACGGACCAAGGCCTCACGGCCCTGCTGACTCACTCACAGGGAGACAGAGGAAGTGAAGTCTGGGGGAGGAGAGGGTGAGGAGCAGGAAGGGGAGGAGGAGGACATCTCAGAGGCAGGCGGGGTGAGGACAAGGAGTTGGGGGAGGTAAGACACAGGGCCATGTGAAGGAGGCTGAGGGTCAAGGTTCCTGCTGAGCAGGGCCCTCCAAGATAGCTCTCAAGGTCCCTGGTCATTAGGAGCCAGCAAACAGACCAGTGGAGCTGGGGGTCTCCGGGGACAGTCCTCTGTGGCCCTTACTTCCCAGCCCAACATGGAGCACCAGGCTGGTGGAGGATCCTGCTGTAGGGTCCCCCTGGGTGGCACTCCTGAAGGAGCTGCCTGTGGAAGTCTGTGGGGCCTGCCCTGAGGGCCAGCAAGGCCTGGGGCCTGAGCACCAGGAGACCTGTGAACCTGGCTGAGGCTCACCTTCCAGAAACCAGGGGTCTGTCCTGCACCTCAGTGGCCAGTATGGCCCTCAGAGAAGCCCAACTTGGCCCAAGCCCCAGGGCTCTTGGGTACAGCAGGTAGGGCCTGGTGTGGGGCGCTGAAGGAACAGGGGTGTCCACCATCACAGTGCCACAGTGCAGAGGCTGGTCTGGCTGCGAGCTCCTGGGCGCCTTGGGCAGGGCCCAGGAATAGTGAAGTCCTCTCCAGGATGGCACCTGTGTGAGCCACTGGGTGCTGCCACCCTCTGGCAGCCCTCTTAGCACAGTGGGAGGTGTGGGAGAGGCAGAGGGTGTGAGGGTTGAGAGGGCCGCCTCTCCCTTCCCCCCTTTCCCACTCCTCTCCCTCCTCCTGACCCTCCTTCCCTTCCCCCTCCCCTCCCCTCCCCCTTCCCCACTCCTGCTCCTCCTCTCCTCCCTTCGCCTCCGAATCAATATTTCAATCTCTCCCCCAGGATAGCTCAGGAATTTGCATATGTTCTTAGGTTCCTGTTCTTACATAAACTCCAGACGAGAAACACATTTCCTATTTTTTTTCCCAAACCAGCCCCAGACCGCAGAGCTGCCTTCTAGGCAGCCCCAGCACCCCTGCCACAGTGGCCTCTGCTGCAGGGCACCCCAGAGGCCAGGGGCCTGGCAAGGCAGCTCCTGGGTAGCTGGCAGAGCCGGTTTGGGGCATGAGCTGTCTGCAAGGGGCCTGTGTGAACAGGTGGCCTTAGTCAGGGTTTCAGGAATGCAGCCTGGGGAGGCTGAGCCTGGCAGTGAGGAGGGCAGCACTGGGCCAGTGAGGTCACCTCCCCACCCTCTCTGGGGCGGGCCTGGTGGGGTAAGGAAGAATGGTTTCCAAGGCTCCTCAGACCCTGGGGGAGGGGCAGGCTGGGGTCCCCTTAGCTCGGGGGAAAAGGCTAATGACCCACTCCATGAGAGGCAGGAGACAAATCACCTGTCAGGATTCCTAATTAAAATACAGTATAGTGTAAGTGATAGCTGCCTCCTGGACATGGAGGGAACAAGGGAAACAGCTCCTCTAAGGAGACCTTTATGTACAACAAAGAGTGCACAGTAATGCTAGTTAAGTATATTATAGACAGTAGAAATGTTCTAGGCAGTCAGATGGGGCGAGGCCCTCGAGGGAGTCAGTGCAGAAGATGAGAACACATTACAGCTGTGGCTGGAGGTGCATCTGTTGGAGGCCAGGCCTCAAGATAAAGACAGAATGACGAGGCCTACACGCCTCCTCAAGGGATAAGCAATAAATTGAAGATTATGCTATAATTGGTATCACCTGGTCCAATAAAGTCTAGCTAGGCATCAGTCACTCAGGTGAATGACCAGGACCTCCTGATCCATCTCTTCTTTAAAAGGTCTTTGTTCTTTCCATGTATACTTGCTACGTGACCTGCTTCCCTATTGGCTCAACACCTAAGTGTTACCTAAGTGGTAATAGTCTTATTGGTTAGTCTTAGTGGTAATCTTATTGGTCGATCATAATTTTGACCCAAGCTGTAGCCACCTTGTGATTTTGCTCTATAAAACTTCCTCTGTGAAGTGGGGTCAAAGGCAATGCACTTTCAGGTCCCCCATGTCTCAGGAGCTACCTCTCTCAATACATTTTTCCTACTCTTAACCTCTATTGTTCCTTAGAATTCATTCTTTGATTCTGGGGGACATGAACTTAGCATATCTGACATCTAGCAGGTTGGGAGCTACATTTATTCCCCTATATCAGTATCACATTGTGAAGCAGGGTGTTTTAACCACAGAAGGAAAGAGCCCCTGTGAGAAGCAGAACAAGGTTCCTCTCTGCATTCCCTCTCCATGCCCCCTCCCCTCCCCACCCTGCCCCAGCGGGAGGAGGCCAAAGCTCTTCTCAGTACTTAGGGCTTTGTTTTGGGCTTTTTTTTTTTTTTTTTTTTGGTGCTACTGGGGATTGAACTCAGGACTTTGCACTTGCTAGGCAGGCAAGGAGCCACTGAACTACATCCCTGACCCCTTTTTGTTTTTAAAATAAATTATAGATTTTAATGAAATAAATGATTAGAAAAGCTGTTAATTATAGAAAATCTGAAAATACAGAAGAAATTTCCATTTGGGGGGATAAATAGAGAATAGAGGTCAGGAGATGGAGGGAGAGGGTGGAAGGCCATGGAATATTCAGTTTGTCATCCCAGGAACCCAGCTTCCATTTGCTCCCCTACAGCTAAGAGGGGTCCCCTAAGAAGGTGTGTCCTACAGTCTCTCCTGGGCCTCTGTAGAGCATAGCCATAAGGACTTGTCTGCATACAAGGAGGATCAGCTCCTAAAAGGTCCAAATCCTCTGAAGACCTAGATGCTGGTTCCGTGTGCACTGGGGTGAGGACAGGTAGGATTAGCCAGGGTGAGTAGGTTTGGAGGCAGCACATGGGTGTGCTGGGGTTGCAGTCCCAGGAAGGAGGGAGGTCCAGGTGCTTGTCCTTAGTGCAAGCCCGTGTAACTGGAGGACCCTCATGCCTTCCATGTGACACATGTACCAGGAAGGCCACTGCCCCACAACCAGGACCCCTCTTTAAATTTGGCTCCACTTCAGTATATAAAATATTCACATCGTCTTTCTGCATAAGTGCATTATTTATGGTGCTGCCCATGAAATATTCATGTCTGACTTTGACTTCCAGCCAGCACATGTGGGAGACTGGCTGGCCTTCCAGGTAATAGGAGCATGCTGGGACTGCAGCAGGTATCTTCAGGAAGTCATGTCGAGACCCCTAGAAAGGTGCAGATCATCCTAGAGCTGAACTGGGACCTTCCTCCAAGAGGATGTCCTGAGTGTGTGGGCAGGCAGCAGCAGCTCCCAGCTGCCTGATCCTGACCAGTATTTTACCTGGGTGCCCCAGGAATGGGCTCAGGTGCTGGGACCCACTTACTGTGCCTTCCGCCATAGTATGACACGGACACAGTGAGCTGCAGCCATTTTCAGAAAACCATGAGCCTGGTGGAGCAGCAGCAGGGGAGGGAGATAGCCCCGCGGCGCTCCCTAACCCCCCCCCCGCCCCCAGCGCCACCCTTGTAAGAGCCACACGCTCAGAGTGACCACCAGGGCAACCTGGGCTCTGGACGTAGAGGAGGGCTCAGCAAAAAGTGCTCACAGGGCTCTAGCCCCAAAGACATACAGGGTGCTGTTTTAACCACAAAGCCCTCGGCTCCCCCGAGACCCAGCCCTGCAGTCGCTGGGTAGTCTGCAGAGCCTGGAGGGGTGGGCGCCCTCTGCTGGCTACTATGCAGAAAGACATGCACTGAGCTCCCCTACTGCTCCTAGGAGTCACGCTGTCTCTGGGATTCTTGCTACAGCTAGGACCCACTCTGAACCACCAGCTACACCCAAGGCTCACACTGTACCCAGGAGCCCACATTGCACCTAGGACTCACATTGCATCCAGTTTCCTGTGCCACCCAGGCACACACACACTCTCCACATTCCAAGGGATCTGCCCGGGAGATGCAGACATCCAAGGTCTTGAAGTTCATCCACACAAGTCTGGAAAATCTGGCTTCCTCGTTGGAAGCCTAGGGGTCATGAAGCTGGAACAGAAGGGCGGGTGGTTGACAGGCCCACTTGGCCAGTGGTGGTGGCAGCTGTGCCTACCCTTTCCCCAGCAAGCCTAGCCCCTGGAGTTCAGTGCTGATCCTCATCGCCTAGGCATTGGCAGGCCTTTGCTCTCTAGGGAGCCAGACCACTGCTTAGCAACCATGATGTTCCTGGCACCCCCAGCCCTGGTAGTTCCAGCTGGGCAATCACACCCAGCACTGTCCAGGCGTCCCCTCGACTGGGCCCCCAAGGAACAGCTGCCCACTGCTCACAGTGCCACCTGCAATCAGTCCATCTGGGCTCTGGGGCCAGAAGTATCCTGGAAAGGACAGGCAGGACTAGACTGTTGGGCAATGCATGGTCACTTATAAGCAACTATATGTAGGCCAGATAACACAAATTTCTCACGCCTCAGATCCCCTCCTGTACCTCAGGATCATATTACCACCCTCCTCTCCGCAGGCATGTGGAACATTCCCGGTGTGTGAAGCTTCTATAAACAGCAGGGCCCAGGACAACTCTCAGCTGGGCCCCTCCAGGGACCATTCAGCACGCAGGGATGCCTGGGGGGCGGGGCCCAGAGCCAGGGCCAGTAGTGACTGCTTCACCCCAGGTCCTGGGGTCCAGCCAAGAGGACCAGCCTGTGAATCCAGCCAAGATGGTGCAGCAGCGCCACCTGTATACGATTCGCAGCATGACGCAAGGTCCTGGGGCAGAAATGGGAAATGGGAAACAAGCCTAGGTGGGGCTTCTGAAACAAACCCACAGCCATTCCTAGGGAACTGACACTGTTATTTTCTCCTAAGACAAGCCTCCAGGAAGCTAAATAACACAGATCTTCCCACACAAACACTTCTAGGTCAAGGCCAGAGAGTAAAGTCAAGGGAAGGTGTCCTCTGGGCACTGCTGGGCCTCGAGGGAAGGTTTGGGCCCCAAGACTGAAGGTGGAGACCTCTACCTGGAGGAGCTACAGGCAAACACCAGATGGGGGACCGCCCATGACAAATGCTGTAGGGCCAGAGCCAGGGGTTGGATGATGAGGTTGGCAACATCATGGTTCCCAAGTACCACCCCTCTTGAGACCTCAGCAAAGCCCAGGCCAATACCAAGTGGTTGAGGGTTAAGCCTGGGCCCTGGAAACCATCCTGATTTGAGTCAAGGGCTGTTGCCATTTGGAGCCTTCAAACCCCCAGTCTCTTCCTCCCAGCTAAGCAGAGGAGGTGGGATTTGCTTAGCAAAGCAGAAGCAAGGAACAGAAGGCAGTTTGGAGCCAGACATAGAGGAGTAAGCCTGTAATCCCAGCATTCAGTAGCTGAGGCAGGAGGATTGCATTGAATTCAAGGCCAGCTTGGAATACATAACAAGACCCCAACTCAAAAAAACAAAAACCAGGGCCGGGGATTTAGCTCAGTGGTTTTGCCGCCTGCTGCGCAAGTGCAAGGGCTGGAGTTCCATCCCCGGAAGCAAAAACCAAAACAAACAAATTGGTCCTCTCTAAGTTACTGTCCTTACAGGGCTAAAACAGAGGGTATAGCCTTACTAGGCCCAGGAACCTGCTGATAAATTGCTGTGAAAATCTGGCCATTTTCCAAGTTCAGTTTGGTACTGGGGAACTCAACAGGAATGACTCCATTCTGGTTTAGATTAAACTATAGAGCGTAGCTCAGGAGTCTCTCCTAAAACAAAGACCTCCCTTAAATTCTGTTTAACAAAACTTAGTCCCTTTACAAGCTTAAAGTCAATGCTATACATCTTATTCTATGAGTCTAAGAAACATCAAGACTCATTTGAATAATGTTTGTTCCCTTTTACAAACTTAAGTGCCTGCAAACATTTTTAAACTACTGATTTAATTTGTTTGGTTTCCTTACTAACTTCATTTTCAAGATTAATGAACACAACTTTGGTAAGTAATAAATAATTCCCAACCATCCTAATAAAATTGTTAAAAGATTATTTTCAAACAAAGGTAAGATAGGGGCCGGGGATTTAGCTCACTCAGTGGTTCTGCCGCCTGCCTTGCAAGCGGAAGGACCTGAGTTCGATCCCCAGTACCAAAAAAAGAAAAAAAGGTAAGATGATGGCTTGCAAGTATGTAAAAACCAACTCGGGTTAACAATTTTATTCACTATTGTTCCAAGGGGGACCCAGGCAGATGTTCTAAGCAATCCACAGGAGAATACATAAAACATTTGTAGGCCAACAGAGGGAAAACTGGTTTTTCCAGAGGTGGTCCCGTGGTGTCACCTGACCCTCCAGGAGCAGGACAGAATTTGCATGTAGAGGAGGCTCCAAGACTAGAAAGGGAAGAGAAGCAGAGCACCTGGTGGGACATCCTCCAAACAACAGTTTTCCCCTGAAATGCAAATTGTTTTCAACAAACGGAAAGTATAAAAAGTGTGAACATGAGTTTCTGAGTGCTTGGCTATTAGTGTTTAGTACTCTTCCCATGCAGAGACATAAACTTGAATCTGAGTGCAGGGGTACTTTGTACTTAATATTCCCCCCATGCAGGATCATGCATTAGAGGCAATGACTCATTACATGGTTTAAACAGAAGTGGTGAAGCTATTGCTTAGGCCAGATTTTCTTCAATATTGCATAGAAAAACCAAAGATGTGCAGATATTGTCGATATCTAAGGGAACCTCATGGTGGGGCGTGGTGTTCTTACCCATTTCATAATAAATTCCAGTTGATCTTGAGTAGGGTGATGCCTCCCCCTGTGGCAGGTGGCGCCTGGCCAATACAGGGCACTGAAGGCAGAAACCCTGCAACCTCCTCGTGGTGCCCGGTGACCATGGGCTGTAACCTGGGGTCTAGGTATGAGGCCTTTCAATTCGAGGGAGCCCGGGAGCGCTCTGAACCTCCTAACCTCTACTGAAATTGCTGACCTCCACGCTTGTGAAGCACAAGACTGCAGGCATTATTTTCAACTCTGGAGAGGTAAATGCTCCCAAGTCCCTAGAGGAATCCTGCTTCCCTTTCCCGAGGCCCACATGCACACATTGAAATGAAGCTTCTGCTCCAGCTGCGGCCACCCTCAGGAGACCTAATAGGTCGTCTATCTGGCTCCCATCCCTGGGAAGCCTGGGCTTCTGTGCCTGAGTCCTGTTCCTCTTCCCCATAGGTGACTCCATGTGGCTCTCCCCAGCCAGTGGCTTCCAGGGATTGGACCTGGGCAGGCCTCCACCCACAGGCCTCATTGGTGGTACTCCTGGGGAGGACATGGGGCCAGGGGGAGCTCAAGGGGTCTGTGCCTGTCTCTGTCTCCTCACAGTGGTCCTGAGCACAGCCTTCTGCCTGGAGAGCCCAGTAGGACTGGTTAAAGAATCCTGCTACCCAGAAGTTTAAAACAGCTGCCTGAATTTCTGTGGTCATTTCTTCCCAACTCAAATTGGAAAAGGTGTGGTGACATTCTCCCAACTGAGCCTGACTCTTCCCAGGAGCAGCTTGGGTTTGTTTGTCTCCGCCCCTCTTCACCGTTTTTTCAGATTTGACTCCCAGAAGCATGCGACCCTAGCTGGTGACCTCTCATGCTCTGGTGCTGGGACCCACGCTGGGCTCCTCTTATCTGGCCTGAATTGGCCTTCTCAGCCACTGTGACCTCAAGTAGAAAAGTCTAAAACTTATCCCCCACAGAGGATAAAATATGGGTATCCTGACAGCAACAAGGACCCCACAAGGACAGTCCACCTGAATGACAGAGGACGGCTCAGCCAGTCTGTGCACTTTAGTCCATTTGGTGGCCAGGGCCACAGGCCACTATAAAGGGGTGACTCAGAAGTTCGAACTGAGGCAGGACAACCAGGGGTGGCTTCTCAGGTCCCTCAGAGCTCCCAATTCACTTGTTGGCCACATCAGGCTCCAGAGTATAGGTCCCCATTGCTAGAGCAGGGAAGGGAATCCAGGATCTCCAAGAGTCGAGGGCTCACGCCCAATACCTCCATGCCAGCACAGATAAGACAGGGAACCCTGCCTGGCAGAGGGAGGCCAGCAGCTCACACAGCCCAAAGCGGGGTGGAAGGTATCTTGGCAAAGGGCAGCTGATTAGGGCTAAGGACAGATCCAGATGGCACAGTGGGAAAGACAGGAGAGAATCTCAGACACTAAATGCTGGTGTTTTCCACTGGAAGATGACAGAAGTTCCCCTAACAAACAGGCCATTTGTGGCAGAAGCTTCAGAGATAAAGTCCTGCTGATGTAAACAATAGGATAAGAGTGTCCTGGGGACTTGTTGGTGAGGGTACAGGTGCTCAGGTCTCAGCTGATGCGGGTGGAGTCTCTACTCAGCTCCTAGGTGGCTGCTCAAGGCTGGTACCACTCCCTACAGGAAGAGAGGGTCCAGTGTGGAACAGGATGGGACCATGGAATAGCAGGGACACACTTGCCCCAGGCCCCTGTGTCATTCCTTTATTAGAGAGAGCTTTACTCCAGGAGGCCCCTGCACACAGGCCAGAGTGGGGGTATAGTGCTGGTGGCACAGTACTAGGGGGGCATGGCCTGGGGAGACAGTCCTTGGGGGCCCACTTTGCCTCATGTCCAGGTCTCTGATGACCTTGCCATTCCCTGTAGGACACACTGAAGCAGGAGCAGCCCTAGCTGAGACCAGGCACCTGAGCACAGGTACTTCGTTGCCTTTCCTGAGAAGTGCTGTGACCAGGACCCAGAACTCAGGCTGGCTCACCCAGGTTCTATGGAGGCTAAGGGCCAGGCTGGGCAGGGCCAGATTTAAGTCACACACCAGGGCTGGCTGCCATCACCCCCACTTTCAAGCTGAGAACCTTGTCCTGCTTGTGACACAGCTGGTGTATCTGCAGCAGGAGGAGGGTGTTTCTGAGGCTTCATGGTAGGAGTCTAACTGCAGGGTGTCCTGGGTGACAGTTTCATTTCCATAGTAACTACAATGCCTGGCAGGGTGACCGCAATGCTGAGAAGGCATAGATACACAGGGATGAAACACATGAAGAACTACGACTGCTCAGACCTAAGCCAAGAGGTGGGTGGATCCTGGGCCCCAGCTTGCACCAGGGAGCTGCCTCAGGATGTAGGGCCTTCCAGCCCACCTTTATGTCGGATCCTGGGCACTTACAAAACCATGTCTCTGTGGCCCACAGAGCCCTGCCAGAGCCCAGAGCTGCTATGCAGCATCTCTGGGTTAGGCCCTCTGTCCCAGCCCTGTGTGAAGTGTGGTGTGTTACTTACCTTTCTCTCTAGTTGCTGAGACAAAATCCCTGACACCCAAAGTTAAAAGGGAAAGGTGTATTTGGCTTACAGGTCATAGAGGTTTCAGTCCATAATCAGCTGACACCAAGGCAGGGATGACAAACAGTTATGGCAAAGCAGAAACAACATGGCGCGCACAAGGCAGCAAGAGTAACAAAAGAGTTTAACAGCATCTCCCTATCCCTTTTGTCTTATTCCGATTATCAGGACTAGAGCAGTGCCAAACTAATCACTCACACTTAGTGGTTTAGTAATCACATGTCCTTAGCCCCAACATTACACATTCCAGATTCAACTACCTCTGAAAAAGAAAGTCCTACTTCATCTGCAGGAAGGCGATCTAAACACAAACCATAACATGTGGGTTTCACTCTGACCCTGGCCTGGCTGGGCCTTTCAGCCTCCCTGGTCCCTAGCATGTACCTAGGCAGAGTCAGTCCCTCTCTGTCAGTAGAGTAGGTGGGTTGAGCCCTTCACCTACACCCAGAATTAGAGGCAGACAGTAGCCAGGTGGCCTTTTCCCTGTGATTGAAGGGAAAACTGAGGGATAGCAGCTCACCCAAGCCAGTTTCCCTTCTGGGATGCACTTCCATGCTGCAGCCTGGCTGGTGTCTGTGACAAGTCCCTCCAATCCCTAGTCCTCAGATGGCCCCAAATCAGACATGGTTGGCAGACGTAGGGCAAGTGGGGAGCCTGATGGCCAGGAGACACCTGTCCTTTGCCAGGCCTGGTGCCTCCCCATAGGCCTCTTCCATGTCCATCTGGCAGCAGGCCAGCAATGCTGGATAGCGGGATAGTGCTAGGGGAGAAGAGGGTGAATGCTGGCCTCATGGACGTGGCACATGGACACACAAAGGAATCTTTATATTTATAGGTAAAAGCTGTGCATAGGGTGTAGTGACAGCCCAAGAAGCCACCCACCCCCAAAGGATTCACCTTTGTGATGTTTCCAGGATGCCTCGAATGACCTTTTTCTGCTCCTCCTGCAGGCTTCTCCTGGTAGATCCCATTGCAGTCTCCACCTTCCCCTGGGGTTTTGGTCTGTGGCTCCTATGATTGCTGATGGAGGATGGGAGGAGGGGCCAGCACCCTCAGCCGTCCCTGTAGGTAAGCAGTGTGGGCACTTGTGGCTTCAGAGCACCCTCTCTCCTCATCATTTGACCCTGTCTGTGGCTCTCATCTTCCACAGAGGATGATCCCAGGAAATAGTCACCCATGGGACCTACCCACTGCAGGTTCCAATCTGCCTTGATGAGAATGGTGATGTCCACCTGGTGGGAGGTGGGAATTTTCAGACCTAGGAGGTGCCAGTGAGACTGCCATGGTCGGAGGAGGTCTGTGAGGGTGAGCTGCACAGATGCCAAGGGTCTGCTACAAATATGATGCCTGCAGTTTTGGCTGGCATGGTAACCTAGGTTTGGACTTTGCTGACATAGGATTTCAGAGGCAGAACCCCAGGTATATGCTCTGTGGGCCACCTGTCACCAGAAGAGTTGAGATTCCTCAACCTCAGGTGGCACAACCATCTACCTGTGCATGACAGCCGCCTTAGCTTGTGGTTTAGCCAGTCCAGAGGAGCCCATCAATTGCCAGAGCCATCACTGGTGGGTGAGCAGGAAATACAGCTCCCACTGAGTCCACTTCTCCGGCTGACAAGGTGACAGGGGCACAGGTGAGGTGAAGATGGGACAAAACCACGTTATTGATCATTGTCATGCATACCTAAATCAGCGCCTTCACACCCCAGGGAAAAAGCTAAGGTGGCCAAGGCTGTGCTTTCCTGCTGGGTGAGCTCCCACCCGTTCAATACAAGGACCCCAAAAAGTGTGTCCTTAAGAGCCAGCAATTAGGGGCAGCTCTGAGGAATATCTGAGTAGCATAGCCAGACCACTGACCCCAGGCTGCTTTCGTGGTTCACAGAGTGCAGTTCCTGGGCCACCGGCTTGGCAGCATTCACCTTATGCCCCAGCTCAGATCAGCGGGAGGAAAAGTCTGTGCCACAAGGCCTACTGCTATGCCAATCTCCACCAGCAGAGGGCACCCCAGATTCGCGTGAGCAGGAGGCTGTATCTCTGCTCTGAACCCTACAACTCGCCAAAGAACTCTGGGACCAGCAGCGCCTAGTACAAGTCCATAACGGCCATTTGGCTATAAGCCAAAGGTGCTTTGTTATTAGAACTTGGAAGTTTAAAGACAAGACACTCCTACAAACCAGAGGCAGCCCTCCGGAGTTTCCTCCCAGGTGTTTCTCACTTGTTTTCCTTTTATCCCTGGTTCCTCATAGATGCATCTTGGTTTAGCCAGGCCCCCACTGCTGACTGCCTAGCCTGCATGTCCTCTCTACACAAACATGCTATGATGATTGCCTCACATTATAGTTCTGTGTGTGCTGCCAGCAGCATCGGGAACCCTGTTGTCATCTTTGCCATTGTGTGTCCAGACAGAATGGCACTGAGCAGAGGGTTGGGGGTGGTAGCCGTGTTTCAGGCAGCTCAGAGGGTCTGACTCCTTGTTCATGGGGCTGTGATAGGGCTGTGAGGTTCTAAACCAGGAAAAGGTTTGGCCACAGGGCAGGTGCAGCGAGGACTGTCCCCCACTGATCTTGCCCAAGTAGGGCTCCCTACATGCCTGCAGACAGGCAGAGCTCTTGCCTCCAGGAGAGCTCTTTGAGGACCTCCTGGGTGACAGACCTGGTGGTTCTGACAGTCTGAGAAGGCCAACACTGGGCCAGGACCCCAGGGTGACAGGGAGCCACGTTGGAGTCACCTATGGACAGACCACTTGCAGGTGGTTTCTGTACACTTGTGCATGGGAACCATACACACGATGGTGGTCTGGGGGTAGCCTCAGGCCTGCTAAGGGTGCTCAGGCCATGCTGCTAACCCAGCTACCAGAAGTGTCATCAGTGCCTGCCAGACCCCAGGCTTCACACCTGGAGTCCAGCTGTGGGTAATCAGGGTGACCAACATGGAGAAGGAAGATGTGATGGTAAAGAAGGCCCAGCGGCTAGGAGATAGACCTGCTACTTACCCTGCTGGTGGGTGAGGGGTCATTCTCAGCTGCTTTTCTCCTTTTGGTCCCTTCCATGATGCATCCTCTAAGGCGAGGTGTCCTCAGTCTCCTGTCTCCCCATAGGAATGAGAGCCCCAAAGTTCATGGTAGTGAAGGACAGGATGGCACCTCAACAGTGGCCCTGCTCACTCAGTGACTTGGACCCCATAGATTGTTTCTATAGACACTTGTTGAGGACAGTGAAGGCTGGCTTCTGTTTGTTTACTTTATGGCTCAGCAAACCATTATTATTTAGGTTTTCCCCATTGTAGAGCTGGGTCAGGATGCCATTTGCATCTGCCCCATGGCCCTCAAGGGTGTGAGTATGGAGGAGATGGGCTGCATGGCCCTGAAGCAGGACCTGTGATGGGAGAGCATCCATCGTGGCCTGTCCTGGCTCAGTGGAACTATCGCAGAGGTGGACAGAGCAGCCTCACTTCTAGACAGATGCCCTGTTCCTACCTGACAGAGCAGAGGGTGGTATAGTTGGTCTGGGTGGCTTCTACTTTCCTAGGGCCAGTGAGAGGCCCTCTGAGCTGTGTCTGACCACAGCTGAAGCTGTTAGGCTCCAGCAGGACCCACCCCCATCCTTCCACTTGTGAGAGTCCACTCACAGGTAGGAGGGACAGTGGTTGCCAGAGTCCTGGCTCCCCAGCAGCACCTGGGTTCTGTCTGCCCTGAGACTGCTGGGGGCCCTGTGTTTCTTCCCTTGACCTGTACAGCAAGGAAGGACAGGCTGATGTTCCACTTTAGGGTCCAAGCACATGACCCAGCCACCTCTCAGCTCCCCCCTCCATCATCCTTTCTCGATCTGCTCTGCTTCTGGCTGACAGTGCTCTCCATTCTCCAGCCTCCCTCCTCTGAGAAGCCCTCCCAGCTCCCTCCCTCCCCAGTGACCCCCCAGGGCCTCTCCTCCTTGCAGCCCACCCCTTCACTCCCTCCATCCTCTGGCTCCCTGGGTCCCCAGCACAAGGTGAATGAACGCATGCTTGGATAAATGAAGGGCATCCCACACCAGGACAGGACCTGACCTGACCACTGGGCCCCACTCCTGACTGCAGTCAGGTCCTTGGGCCCAGAGAGGAAGCTTTCCTGCAAGGACCCTGAAACTGATGACAAGTGAACATGCTTGGGTTGGGTGACAATGACGTGGGGCTGCATGTCCAGGTCAGGTGGACCCTTTGGCTCTACACCTCAAGAACTCTTTGAGTTGCCTTCCTTTGCTATACAAGGGCCTTGTGTGTCTCTTTGGCTCTCCAAGGTATCCCAGTGAGCACAACTTTCCCTTTGAGTGGTATAAAACAGGCATGGGGCATGGCTGTCTTAGCAAAGTCCAGCCTGCTGCCCTGTGCCAGACCACCAGGCCCTGGAGCATCTACATCCTGTGTCTTTCCAGGCATGGGTGAAATTGGGTTACTCTGCTCTTCCTCAAGGGATGGGGAGGCAGTTTCTAAAACCAGGACAGATGGCAGCACTTCTCTGGGGAGAGCTGAGAATTAGATCTATTAGGTCGTTTCTAAATTAGATCGAGGATGATTAGCCTCAACGGGCCCCAGGAACCACGTGAGTCACGTTCCCAGTATCTCCAACACAAACAGGAGGTCTGCAACTCTTAGAAGGCTGTGCCCTGCGGTGTGTAGCTCCAAAGTAAGGAAGTAATGCGTGTGTGTGTGTGTGGTGCTGTGGAACAGAACTGACCTGGCCAGGGGCAGGGGTGTGCTCCAGCTGAGGGAGAGGAGAGTCAGTGAGGAGGAAGCAGGGCTTCAGGAGAGGATAGAGAGGAAGGAGGGAGGAGGTGGCTGGGCCCCTGTGAAGGTGGGAAGCCAGGGTAGCACTGGCACTCAGACCTTGGCTCAAAGAGAAGAGTACATGCAGGCACGGGTCTGCACCCCTCTCACCCTCTTCCATGGGAGGGCCAGCGCCCCCCCCACCTCAAGTTTCCTGCCTTCAAGCCACAGTGGACTAAACTGTGCACAGGATTTAACGCCCCCCCACCCCCATGATGGATACTCAGAGTGACCAATGCTACCCCAGGGGACACTCACCAGCTGGGACTTGGGAATCTGAGAGGCAGCCTGCAACCTTCCCAAAAAGAGGAACGGGAGCTCTCAGCTGGCCATGGACACTCTGGAGCAAAGTCCAGACCTTCATCTGAT
Source organism: Heterocephalus glaber (assembly GCF_053883595.1). NCBI lineage: Eukaryota > Metazoa > Chordata > Mammalia > Rodentia > Bathyergidae > Heterocephalus > Heterocephalus glaber. Next base: position 52,372,803 of record NW_028258320.1, on the reverse strand, counting down.
GGCTTATCTTAGTCGAACAGGAAGCAGACCATCTCTCCAGTCCCCTCCCCATCTCCGCAGAGGCTGGTTCTGGAAGCACTGCTGAACGTTGGTCACGGATCATGCATGCAACCCTTTCACCTCCTGACAGTTAGACTGAACCCTGGGGAGCCCATGCCATGAGCATTGTCCAGTGTCCACACCTGGGTGCTCCTCTCCCTTTGGTCTTCTGCTTCCCTTGCCCTGTTTTGTCCTCTCCAGAAACATCAGCAGTTTCCAGAAATGTCTGGGAGAGGGCTCTGGAGAAAGGGCAATGGACCTCGGGGCACTGTTTCCCAGGTCGAGGTGTTCTTCTTGCTGGATGGGGCTGAGGGGAGAGGGTGGTTCACATGTACAGTTCTTCCCTCCAGCGTAGACCCCTGGTGAGGCTGAGCTTACCAGGACTGTGGCCAAACTCTGGCCGGGGACCCCAGGCAGCATCAGAGTGGAGAGCCAGGCCATCAAGGCATCCTAGGGCAGCTCATTTAATGAACACCACCCTGTCCCTCTCCACCAAACTCCCTAGCAAGAGTGTCCTGGCCCCAGGGACTCCTGAGAGTGCTTTTGGCTGGTGACCTCTGGGGCTCTGCCATGACCAATGTCGGGTTTCCAAATGTGTGTAGGGAATATTCAAATAGCAACAAATGCATCTGTGCTTGCCACTGAGCTTCTTTCCTGACAGTGGCCAGCAAGAACCCCAGGAACTATTGTGCACCGGGGTGGCCACCAGCCCTGGACCATCAATAGCCCGACAGCTTAGACCAAGCTAGGCTATTCCTGGTCCTGCAGGCCACCCTAGACAGATCTCTTCCTCCATCCTATCACCTTGGCAACCCAAGCCAACCCAGCTTGGTATCTGGAGGCTGGGTGGGATCACACCCACCCCATCCCCACACCCCTGCCACAGGGACTAATGGGCCTGGGCTACAGGCCCCTCTGCTCACTTCAGCCCCCTCCCTCCCTCCCAGACCACTGGCACACAGGATTTTCTCAACTCTCACTGAAACCCTGCAGCAGGTTGGGTGATACATGTAGCATAGAGGGTTTAGAGGGTGGTAAACCTAGGCACCCTGCAAGATGCCCTTCTACTGTCCACCTCTAAGTCCAGTTCTGGGCTCTGGCCTGGAGCTGGCAGGTCCTCCCTTCCATGGGAGCTGGGAGAAGAAGAGGGCCCAGTGGTCTGAGCATCTCCTGTGGGTTGTTTTCCCCTGAAGGATCCCACAAAGTTGCTCCTTCAAAGCTAATGGGGTCTTTTGGGGGTGGCAAGTGACACACTGCATCCAGGTGCCTGGTGACATGTGACACCTCACAGCAAGACCCATGCATGTGCAGTGGGCCCAAATGCAGGACAAAGTGGGGGTGACTTCATTTTCTCACCTGTGACCTAGATTGTTTCCTGGAGTTTGGGTGGCTTGGAAGCTGAGCCTTCTTCTCCCTTCCCTGGGCAGGATCCTCACCATTTCCATTACCAGGCATGCTCTGTAGGGCTCCTGGCTATGTGGGCAGGAGCTCCAGGAGACACCTACCCCCATGGACCTAGCTCCAGGGGCACTGAAGTGGAACCTTCAGTGAATGGCTGAGGAGCATGGTGCTTCCTGCAGGGCAGCACCCCTCTCACCCTTATGCTAGGAGGAGGTCTGGAAGAGTATAGGGCTAAAATACCAAAGGTAACCAGCAAAGCCCTTGAATGGAGAGGTGGTGCCTTTCTTTGGATGTGAGTGACTCAGGAGCAGAGCTGACATAGAGGAACAGTGGCTGGGCTTGACAAATCCCAGAAGAGCACAGAGAAACTTTCTGGGCTATGGAACCCAGGTTAAGGCCCTTATAGGGTCTCTATAGCTACATCATGGTGGACTTTAATGGTGCTAAGCCACAGCTGATGATCTGAGCCACTAACTGAGGTCACCAGCTATGGTGGCAGCACTGTAATCAAACCTAGGTCATTCAGGGCCCAGATGCTCACATCCTCCTGCAGCCCCAGGGCCTGGCAGCCAGAGATGTCCCCCAGCTCCAAATGGGCCTGGAGGCTCAGTAGGACACAAGTTGAGGTGGTGGCTCCCTTGCTGGTTTCCAAGTGCCCCCCCCCCCCTCCCCGCCCATTCCCTCAGGACAGCACCCCTGGCATTCCTGTACACCTCCTGGCAGGCACAGAGAGGCACTGTGGTTGGGCTGCTGGCCCTGCCCATGTGTTTGGAAGGGCTGCCGTGGGCCCAGCCAGACCCTCATGTTCTCTGGCTGAGGTGAAAACCAGTTGTTCTTCCAAGCCTGGAAGCAGCCCAAGCTCCTGAAAGAGCCAAGCTGGCTGAGCAGTGCTGTCTTGCACTTGGCCAAGGAACATCCCTTCTCCTCCAGCAAGTGTCCAAAGAATCTCCACACTGTTCGTTTTGCCTGGGAAGTTACAGGAGTAGCCAGCCAAGAGCAGACAGGCCGGGCAAGAGCCACAAGTGGGTACTAGGCAGGGCCAGGGCACCCAGTTGGGAGAACCTTGCATCTGTGAGTGAAGCCAGATCCCTGAGTGGAATGCCAGTGTGGGTTGGATGCAAAAGGGAATTGAGATCCCAAGGTGTAGTCCCCTGCCCTGAGTCCTTGAGCTGGACCCTGGGTCTCCTGGTTCCCTGTCTCTGGGTCTTGAAGCTTTGGAGAGCACATGGCTGGCTGTATGTGTGGGAGGGGTGGAGGCCTGGGCCTTAGGGGGCTGCCTCTTTCAGAGAGCAGGATAGGATGGGACTGTGTCTTCAGTCTTGTCCCTGGGCACCAGGCCTCCTGGAAGCAGGACAACCACTGAGGTCATTGTCTCAGGGCAGCATTCACTGCTAGCCCCAGCAGTGGGAAAGGAAATGGCCGGGGTCTGGCTCTCAGCAAGCCCATCTGGTTTTCTTCTCTGGCTGGGAGACCAAAGGAGCCTGGGCCTACCCCAACCCGGAAGCTTCCAGGATGCTCTGCAGCCAAGGAAGTCCCCGCCCACACACCCAGGCATGGGAGGACCCATTAGCTAAGGACTTAGAATCACACTCGCTTAGAGTCAGCTACTTGCCAGCTGAAAGCTCAGAACTCACAGTGACCTCTCAGGGCCTCATTTCTGTTCCTGTGACTTGTGACACAGGATTGTGAGGATCTTCTAGCCCAGGGTGGCACACACAGGGCTTGGCTGTGCTGGTTATCCCTTTCCTAAGCCACTTGGCCCTGAGCTCCAGACAGCCTTTCCACTGGATCAGTGCCCAGAGCCCTCTGTGTGGAGACCAGGAGCCTCAACCTCCCAGAACATGGCAAGGTCCCAGCTCTGCCGAACACAGAGTCTCCCCCTCTTCCCCACAGGGTCCTGCAGTCTAGAGGCCCCAGTCTTCTATGGGGGATAGCAAGACAGAATCCAGGGGGCACCTGAGGCTGTCAGTAGGGAGCTGGGAAGCCCCTGCAGCCATTCAGGTTTCAGACACTGCAGACACAGAGTAAAATGGCTCAGTGAGCAGCAGTAGGCAGGCCCTGCCCTGCCAGACCAACCTCAGGGAACTGCCGTGGCTTGTGTGACCACAGTCAACTTACCTTGAGCACCTCCTTCCAAACTTATACTTAGCCCCTTCTTTCCTGAGTTTGTACACCTGAGAGGACCATTTATGTCCTCATGACATTCCCCAGCACAGACTCACTCAGCAAGTTCACTGCCACTCAATGGCCCTTTGCTCTTGCAGCCCCTAGGTGCATGTCAGCACAATATGCTCCTTGAGACTCACAATCCCTGTGTGGCTTCTTTGGCTTCTCTCAAGAACATTATGGCCTCCACCAGCCACACTGTTCTAGGAACACTCAGCCTCCCAGATTCTGCTGGGCTCTGCAGCCCACAGCTCCCTTGCCTGTGAGCTTAGAGCAAGCCAGGCCTCGGCTGTCTGTTTAGGAGGCCATGGAGGAACTGCAACATGGTCACCGGAAGCTGCTTTCCAAGTGAAGGGGAACAGGAGCTCACATGGGCCATGTCTCTGTGACGTGAGAAGGGTCCTGGCAGACCTGGGAACCTGGGTGGGGGAACCCAGCAAGACACCACCAACCATGGCTCCAGAGACCCCCATCAGACAGAAGCATAAATGGCAGTAAAGGTTGCCCCCAAGGAAGCTTCCCAATATCTAGGTGTGGGCTTGGTGCCTTGTGCCTGTCCTCTTCTGTGACACTTCCAAAGTCCACACAAAGTCCACCCTCATTTTACAAATGGGTAAGCTGAAGCACTTGGACCATGCAGGAAGCACATGGTGGGAGGGCTGGCCTTACATCCAGGTCAAGGGCATGTCTAGCCATGTAGCAGTCCTGGAAAGGGCAAGAAACAGAGACATGGACCCACAGGGTGGTGGCCTGCTGACCCCCTACCCAGGTGGCCAGCCTGTCTCGGGCTCTGAATGATGGAGGGTCCATGACAAGTCTCCTGGGGGGGACCATAGGGAGTGGGTTGGAATGTTTTGGGGCAATGAGGGCTGGGTCATGCTTGCCTCTCTAACAGCCAACCATAGCCTATTTCTGCCTGCTGCTGTCAGGCTGTCCAAAGCCCGAACCAGGCCAGCAGTGGCTGGGGTTGAGGGCCACCTGGTTGGGGTCAGGGGCAATGCCCATGCCGGCCCCAACTTGGAGCTGCCAAACTTTCTGCTCTGGATTAGTGATTCTACCCATCTGGCCCTGCCAGACCTGGGCCTCAAAGTTGCTCTTGGACTCCATGCAAGGATCTAACCAAGACCTCTGGGGCTCTGCACTAAAGGATTAGAGTGCCCCCGATCCCTTGTAATTTGAAATAAAAACAGTACGAAGCCATAAAATACGTGAGAGAAGGTCAGAGTTCTGCTCTTTCCCACAGTACTTACATGGGTGACTTTTCTAAAATAACAAATATCAAATCCTTTCTAAAGAAAAGTCTAGTGGCCCTGCCCTGTGAGTGCCCAAGACCATGCCTAGTCCTCCAGCCCCCTCCTAGTGGGCAGAGCCCATTGGTCCCCATGGCCAGAGTGGGAGCCTGTGGCCCTGAGCTCTGCCAGGTCCTCTTTCAGAGACACTTCTGGAGCTCCATGTCTGGGCACCAGAACCAGCCCTGTCATTGTCAAGTCTCTGGTCTACCACCGGGCAACAGAGTCAGCCCCAGATGGACCCACCCTGGAGAACTTGAGACCTGGGAGAGAGAGCCCTATCCCAAATGCCTTGCTTGCGTTTATCCCCACCCTGTGCCAGCTCTCAGAGTGAGCTCCTCTGGACTGAGGGCCATTTTCCTGACAGGGAAGGAACAAGTGCCTGGCAGGGAGAAGACACACTTGATTTCCTAACAGAGATGCTATTCTTTGGGTTGAGGCCATGCATCTCCCTCACTCCAACATCAGCCAGCCCCGAGGGCAACAGCAGACTCTACCATGTGTCCCAGGTGGCTGGATAAGCCCCCTTGGCCTTCTGAGCATGCCTAGATAGGTGGGGGCAGGGCTTTGGGCAGCTCCTAGTCTCATCCAACAGCCCTCCCAGTGCACTTCGGGACACTAAAGCCAGAGAGGTCATCTGTGTGAGACGCAGCTGCTGTGAGACCGTGGGGTTCTGGGCTCCCAAAGTCTGCTCTCAGCCTGACAAGGTCATGTGTCAACCACAACCACAGAGCTGGGGACTCCTTTCAAGTAGAAATAGGGCAGGTCCCACAACAGGTGACACCCTGGGTGACAACCTGATAGAGCTGGACAATATCCCAGCACTCAGCCCTTTCCCTGTGGGAGGAATGATCTGAAAGGATGGTGGGCTGACTCTGCCAAGGGGAAGAGGCATTGAGTGGAAAGGAGGGACTGAAGGCTTGCTCCTGTTGGGCTTGGGCATGTGAGGTGAGGCAGGGGCTGGCTCTGGTGGGGGCTCAGTGCTGGGCTCACCTCCCATCCCACATTGAGAGCTTCTAGCCAAAGCTGGCCCCTGCCCAGCCTATCTCTACCATCCTAGGACTGAGGTTTGGAGAAGCTTTATTGGAAATGAAGAGAGACCCTCAGGGCCAACCCTCCCCCTCCTACAGCCCAGCCTCCCTGCAGGCCACTTGTGCCACCATGCCCCAGATTTGCTTCTGGAAATACATTCACAATTAAATCAAAAGGCCCAGAGAGCTGCCCACAGAGGAGAGGTGATGTAGTTATACAATATCTCATTACTGTGTTCCCAATGGCCCAGGAAGACACTTGCCCAGCCAAGGCCCGGCGTTGGCAGTCCAGCCTACCTGCAGACTCTATGCCAAGGGGCCCTCTGGCTGGGAGGGTGAGAAGGGCAGGAGGAGCCCTACTTCTCCTGCCTCAGGAAGGTAGCCTAAAGCAGGCTGCATGCCTCTCATGTCTTCAAGTAGGGGGATTATCCCCTGGGCCAGCCATGAACTAATGCCCAGGGTGAAGTACTCTGACGATGAAACCCACTTCCATTTCCTGGGCTCAACACCAGGGAGAGAAGAGCTCTGTTTGGCAAAGAGTTTCCCAGCTCAATGCAACTCTAGGCTGGGAGGAGTAGACCCCCAAGGAGACCTTCACGAGGGTGATGGCCCAGGGAGATGCCTGAACTTTGATAGGTTAGACAGGCATGGCTGGGGAGGGAGCGTGAGAGATGGGGTGAAGTGTAGGATGGGTACAACCCAGGGGGGTCAAAGTGTGGTTTGGCGTTGATACAGAGAGCTGGACGGCCCCACCAAAGAACTGGTGTCCATATTCCACTCCATACAAGTGAAGTAGGCTCTCTACACTGTCCATCTCTTCACATGTCTGAAGTGAAAGGAAGGAGGGAAGGAAGGAAGCTCTGGGTGACAGAGCCCTCTCTGGACCTACCAACCCTCACCCCATCTCTTGCTCCTGCCTGGGCTTCTCCTGCCTCCTGGGCAGTTGTGGGGCTGTGGCTGGGGAAACTGGGAATCTCTCCAAAATACAACAGCCCCAGGGAGCTGTGGCAGACAGCTGGTCCCTTGCTCTGGGCCACCAGACTCACCTGGGCAAGAGATATTTATGATCCCTTGGCCAGGTGTTGTCAGGCCAAGCCCTGTTCCATGTTCAAGGCCAAGGCCAGCTCTGGGCCTCATCCCTGCCCAGGATTAGCAGGTCCAGGGGTTCAAAGCCTACATCGCATTGAGCTCCAATCCCTTCCTTCACTAGGCATTTGCTCAGATGAAAATTAAATGTGCTTTTTAAGTTTTCCCTTACAATAATGTTTTCTGACTTATTTAATGATAAACTGATTTATTAATGTTGTTGAACAATTTTGAAATAGAAGAAAACTACTTCACTCAAAAATCCAGAGCAGCCAGGAGTGGTGGTGCACACCTGTAATCCCAGAAATTGGGAAGCTGAGGCCGGAGGATCACTGTGAGTTCGAGACCGGCCTGGGCTAGATAGTGAGTTCAAAGTTAGCCTGAACTACAGAGTGAGATTTTGCCACAAACAAACAAATAAACAAACACAAACAAAAATCCAGAGCTAAGGAGGGCATGTTGGTGCACACCTGTAATCCCAGCACTCTGGGAGGTTGAAGCAGAAGGATTGCAAGTTTGAACCTAGACTGGGCAATTTAGTGAGTTAGTGAGGATGTATCACAGTGCAAAGGCCCTGGATTCAATCCTGAGTACCATAAAACAAGCAAACAAAACAAAACAGAGTCTGGTAAGCATTTTATCTATGACCTCCTAACCTGTCCCAGACATATTTGCCATTTAGAACTTACTGTAGCCAGATCAGGCCTGTCAAGAATGTACAGCACTATTGGGGATAGACAGAGTCCCTGTTACTACCACAGTGCTTGTACCCTGGCAGAGAAATGAACAACAAAGCTGTAAACAGGCTAGACCAGCTACCAGAACTGCCCCTTTGAGGATGAAACAAGCAGGTGTCCAGACAGGTTGGATCACAGTCTGGGGTATAAAGGGTGTTGTGATTTAGATATAAAAGTTCCCTCCAAATTTTTATGTTTGTGGAAGGTGATTAGATCATGGGTGCACAATAGATGACTTGCTGTTAAGTGGTGCAACTTGATTAGAGGTGGGTCCTTGGATGGGGGTGACTTGGAAGGGTATATCTTTCTCTCTGGCTCCCCTCTTTTCACTCTGTTTCTTGGCTTCCATGAGTTGGGCACCTTTTCCGCTGCCATGACACCCTGCTATCCTGTTTCTGCATTGGAGTCAGCCAACCAAGGACTGAAACCATGAGTCAACATAAACCTCTTCTCCTTTAAGTTGTGGGTGTCAGGTATTTTGTCCTAGCAACAGGAAAATGACTAGGATAGATTTTTCTTTTGTACCAGGGATCAAACTCAGGACCTCGTGCTTGCCAGGCAGGTGCTGTGCTACTGAGCTACATCCCTGGCCCTAGGACAGATTTTTGTACCAGAGAAGTGAGGTTGTTGCTGTGACTATACCTGACCATGTGTTTCAGAAGCCTTTGGAGGTGGTTCATAAGAGGAGTTTAGAAAGGTTTGGAGATGCAGGCTAGAGAAGCCCTAGCATGTTGTAGGCAGAGCCTGATGGAGACATTCTGGTCAGAGCTCAGAAGACCAGTATGCTGATAGAAATGCAGACAATAAAGGCCAGGCTCAGGAGGTTTCAGTTGGGAACAAGTACTCCACTGGGAGTTGGACTAGAGACCCAGTGTGTTACACCCTGGCAGAAAATTTGTCTACATTTTGCCCATCTCCTGAGACTTTGCAAGAGACTGAGATTAAGGATGCTGAACTAATTAATCTGGTGGAAGAAATTTCAAGGCAGCCCAGCATTGAAGCTGTGGCATGGGTTCTCCTAGCTGTTTTTAGCTAGATCTACTGTGAGAATCAGGAGCAAATGGCAGAGTTGAATAATTTTTTTGGTACCAGGGATCAAATTTGGGACCTTGTGCTTGCAAGGCAGGGGGCGGCACCACTGAGCTAAATCCCCAGCCAGAGCTGAATAATTTGAATAGTTTGGAGTTTCACCAGAAGGAAGCACCTGCAAAGTTGAGGTAAAGGAGAGTATAGTTGCTGGAAAGATTAGCATTAAAAAGAAACCAAGTACTTTGCATCAAGACAATAGAAAAGATAGCTAGAAGGTATTTCAGAAATGAGCAAGACCCCACCCTTTACAGGCTCAAGGTACAAAAATATAAATCTTTCATTTGAGAAGAGAGTCCCAGAATGACCTGCTCGTTTAGGGCTGGAGAGGGAAACATTTCCCTGAGTTCAGTCATGTAGTCACTCAGAGGCTGCTATAGTTATGATCCAAGGAGACCTGGCTACTGCTCAATCTGGCAGCAGACCTTAGCATCATGCACATAGTGCTGGTTTTACAGGCATGCAGAATGTAAGAGTTGTAAGGTCAGGGAGACTTCCACTCAGATTTCAAAGAAAGGCCTGTGTGGTCAGGCAGTATGCCCACATTAAGCTGTGAAAGTAAAGCCAAAGGTGCAGTGGAAACCCTAGAGAGTTTGAGATGCCAGAAATGTGGAATGTTTGGTGAGCAGAACCATCCCAGGAGAAAAGCCATGAGGGCTGAAAATGGCAATGCCATAGGATTGGGGCTGCCCAAGTCCTTTGAGGTTCACATCACACCCCAGTGTGCCCTGGGTGCTGGACATGGAACTATAGGATTTAATGTTTGCCCTGCCGGGTTTCTGCTTTGCTTTGGTCATACTCTTCCTCCCTGTTAGAATGAAAAACCTGGTGTGAGGAAGTGGGTCACTGTGTTTGTGGCCTGGATATATATCCCTCCTCCTGCCTTGAGTGCTTGCTTTCTCCTGTCTGCCTCACCTTGAACCTTGAATGATTTCACCTCTGCCATGCCCATCTGCCATTCTGTCCTGCTTTGGAGCCAGGTAACTATGGACTGAAACCTCTACAAACTGTGAGCTTATATAAACCTTTCCTCTTTTACCTTGTGGGTGTTAGGTATTTGGTCCCAGCAATGAGAAAGTAACTAAGACGGGGGTAAGGAGCAGAATGTTATGGTTTAGATCTAAAATGTCCCCTCAAATTCAATGTGTGTAGAAGGTGATCAGATCACAGGAGCACTATAGCTGACTTGCTGTTAGGGAGGTGTGGCCTGGCTGGAGGTGGTTCCCTGGGGAGAGACATGACCTGGAAGGCTCTGTCTTCCTCCCTGGCTCCTCCCTTCACTCTCCACTTCTTGGCTGCCATGAATTGAGCACCTTTTCCTTCTTCTATCCTGTTTCTGCCTTGGAGGCAGCCAACCATGGACTGAAACTGTGAGCCAAAATAAACCTCTCCTCCTTTAGGCTGTGGGTATTGAATATTTTGTCCCAGCAATGTGAAAGTGACTAAGACAGGGGATATTCGAGTAAGATCTGACTGCACAAAGAGGGAGCAAAATTAAAACACTGAGATACCATCTCACTCCAGAAAGAATGGTTGTCATCAAGAAATCAAATAACAGCAAATGCTGGAGAGGCTGTGGGGAAAAAAGGAAACCTTCTACATTGTTGATGGGAATGTAAACTAGTGCAGCCACTATGGATATCAGTATGGTGATTTCTCAAAAAACTAAAAAAGAAATTCCATTTGACCTAGCTATTCCCTTTTAGGAATCTTCCCAGAAGAGTTAAAGCCATCATACTACAGTGATACTTGCATACCCATGTTTATAACAGCACAATTTATAATAGCTAAATCTTGAAAACAGCCTATATGTCTATCAACAGATAAATGGATAAAGAAAATGTATTTATACATAATGGAGAACTACTCTGTCATGAAGAAAGATAAACTTGAGGCATTTGTAGGTAAACAGATGCACCTTGAGGCCATAATATTAAGTGGAATAAATCAGACACAATTTAAATATCACACAGCTTCTCTTATATGAGAAATCCAAAACATAAATAAAAAGCAAAATAAAGGTTAGATAATAGGAAGTAAGGAGACCTTTTTCAAATAGGCAGGGTCTCTGAGGTAAAACAATTTTAAAGCAGAATTCTTTGCCCAGTGGAGTTATCAGCAGGTGCAGGAAGCACAGACACATGCATACCCTCCCTCTGAAGCCGCTGTGTGATGGTGAGCCAGAGGGTGAAGGCACCTAAGTGCACTAATTTCCCACCTCCAGGTAGGATGTAGTGGGTCATAACAGGCCACCACTTCCAGGAAAAGCAGAGAAGGTGAAACCACCTGTCCTAAAGGCACCCCAGAGTTGTGGAAGCAACAAAGATAGAACTGAAAGAGGACCCCCTCCAAGAAGGGCCGTGCTTCCGCAGGCACAGGCCACACCTGAGGCAGGAGACAATAAGCAATTGACTCATGCTGATGCTGCAAGCTGCCTCCATCCAGCTCCACGCTTGACGGCATTGATATGACAAGCCCTTGCCAGGGAGGAAGGGGACAATAGTGGAAGTTAATGTCATGTGGATCTCAGTGGTTCTTTCATGTATAACATTAAACATAAAGTAAACAATTAGACACAGGGAGGAGAAGAAAGAATTATGACTAATCATTAGAACAGACAATAACAGCAGACCCAACAATGATTAAAGTTAGAGTTACCAGAAAAAGATGTTTAAAATAACTACCATGACTATATTGTAGAAAATTGAGGAAAAGATATATTAAGTTAAACAGAAAGATGGAAAATTTCAGCAAAGAATTAAAATATTTAAAAATTAAATACAACAATTTAAGCCACGTGTGGTTATACATGGCTATAATCTCAGCACTTGGGAAGCAAATGCAGGAGAATCTAGAGTTCAAAGTCAGTCTGGGCTACATAGTGAGACCTTGTCTCAAAAAACAAAAAAATTAAAGCTGGGGATTTAGCTTAGTGGTTCTGCCACCTTCCTCACAAGCGCAAGGTCCCGAGTTCAATCCTTGGTACAAAAAAAAAAATTAAAAAGAAATAAATTATTTTACTTAAATTATTATGAAATCAAATTGAAATTATATAACTATAATACTCAATATTTGAAATAAACAACTAAATGGTTTTAACTGCATTTGAACATAGCAGAACACAAGATTGGTGAACTAGAAAATGGGTTAATAGATAATACCAAAACAGAAGGACAGAGAGAAAAAATGGGGAGAAAAGCAAAAGCATGCAAGAGAAATATGAACATTCTCAAAGTTCTAATGCACTTATATTTTAAAGATTAAGAGGGCCAGGGATTTAGCTCAGTGGTTCTGCCACCTGCCTCGCAAGCATAAGGACCCGAGTTTGATCCCCAATACCAATAATAATAATAATAATAATAATAATGATTAAGAAAGATAAGAGAGAACAAATGGGGGCAGAAGCAATGTGTAAAGAGAACTGATGAAAGACACCAACTCATGAATCCAAGAAGCTCTGCAAACCACAAGTACAAAATCAAAACTAATGAAAAACAAGGCAATTATTAGTTCCAGGGAAATAAAAGTTATATAACAAAGGAAAATTAATCAAATTGTACATCACACCCAGAACTGAATGAAATTTACTTATTCTAATAACACAAACACTGATTTTATTTATTTATTTTTGCTTAAATTCTTTTATTGGCACATTTTAGATATACAATGCATTTACATTTATCATTGGGTGCTTGTACCTGTACATGTCGTATCTTGGTTCTTATTTTTCCCCCATTACCTGTGTGCCCTTCCCTATTTACAAAGATTTTGTTTCCATTTTTTTCTTTTTTCATATTTTTTCCTTTCCCTTCTTTCCTTTCCCCTTCCCTCCCACTTCCCCTACCCCTTTGGACCTTTTCTTCCTATTTCAAATTATCAATTATTCATTTTAATCATTTTAATCCTTATTTACACTTTCAGTTTCTCACACTACAGAAACTATTTGGTATTTACACATGTGTGTCCTATTTATTTCACTTAAGAGTATGGCCTCAATATACATCCATTTAGCTATAAATGTCTCTAGTTTCTCGTTCTTTATGGCTGAGTAATCCACCATTTTATAAAAAAACCCCACATCTTCTTTATCCAGTTTCCAGTTGATGGGTACTTGGGCTGTTTCCAAACTTTAGCTATTACAAACTGTGCCATAAACATGGGTGCACATATATCGCTGTGGTATGATTCTTTTAATTCTTTTGGGAAGATACCCAGCAGGTCAAATGGAACCTCTAGTCCTAGTTCTTTGAGGTATCTCCATACTGATTTCCACAGTGGTTGCACCAGTCTGCACTCCCACCAACAATGGAGAAGGGTTCCTTTCTCCCCACACCCCACCAGCATTTGTTATTGGTTGATTTCTTGATAGCAGCCATTCTTTCTGGGGTGAGGTGGAATCTCAGTGTTGTCTTCATGTGCATCTCTCAAATGACCAGTGATGCTGAACATTTTTTCATATGTTTATTTGCTATTTCTACTTCTTTGTCTAAGAAATGTCTATTCATTTCAGATGCCCATTTTTGGATTGGGTCTTTGAATTTGGGGGGTCTGATTTTTTTCAGATCTTTTCGTATTCTAGATAGTAGTCCTTTGTATAAGGTAGAGCTGATAAAATTTTTTCCCACATTGTAGTTGTCTCTTAGCTCTGTTGGTGGTTTCTCTTGCAGTGCAGAAGCTTTTTAATAAGATGAGATCCCAGTTGTTGATTCTTTGTGCTAGTTCCCATGCTACTGAGGTTTTGCTCATAAAGTCTTTTCCTTTGCCAATGTCTTCAAGAGTTCCACCTAACTTATCTTCCAGCAAGTTTAGTGTTTCTGTTTTAATATTTAGATCTTTAATCCACAATGGTCTTAGTTTAGTGCATGGTGATAGATATGGGTCTAGTTTTAATCTTTGGTGGGTTGAAATTCAGTTTTTCCAACACCATTTATTCAATAGGCTATCTTTCCTCCAATGAGGGTGGTTGGCTCCTTTGTCAAAGATGAGGTGGCTGGGTATATCTGGAGTTATTTCTGCATCTTCTAATCTATTCCACTGATCCTCGGGTCTATTTCTTTGCTAGTACCATGCTGTTTTTATCACTGTAGCTTTGTAGTATAGTTTCAAGTTGGGGATTGTGATACCTCCTGCCATGTCTCTGTTGCCTAGAATTGCTTTTGCTATTCTAGGTCTCTTCTGGTTCCAAATGAATTTTTGGATTGTTTTCTCTAGTTCCATGAAGTATATTGTTGGAATTTCAATCAGCATTGCATTAAATCTATATAGTAGTTTTGGAAGTATGGCCATTTTCACTATATTGGTTCTTCCTACCCAGGAGCAAGGGATGTCTTTCCATTTTCTTATATCCTCTTCGATCTCTTTTTTCAGAGTGCTGTAGTTTTCAGTGTAGAGGTCTTTTGCTTCCTTTGTTAGATTTATTCTTAGATATTTCATTTTTTTGGGATGATATTGTAAAAGGAATTGTTTCCGTGATTTCTCTCTCAGTGAGTCTGTTATTTGTGTATAAGAAGGCTAACAAACACTGACTTTAACTTAGCAAAAAAATTGTGACATATCCCATAAAAGACTGGGAGAAGAAATTCATAGATCTGGGTAGTGGTGGAGCCAATACCCAGAGAACTTAACTTTCATCTTCCAATCTGGGAAGGCAATAGATAACGTATAAAACTGAAAGATCGGGCAGTATGTTATTAAAAAATGTATTGGTAAATACCTGAAGATATTGCTAAAAAGAGCTAGATGTGGTGGCTTCTGGAGAATGGGAAGTTTTTCAGTGTAAGAGGAATTAGGCAACAGCATTTCATTATGAATCTTGCCAAACAGTTTGACCTTTAAAATTGGCTATGGTTTTCATTAAAATGAAGATGAATGGATATCAAATATTATGAAATGGCTTTTGTGATACCTATTGATAATAAAATGATCAGTTTCTAATTTTTATAACTAAGTGTTAGATTATATATATATATTTTTGAAACAGGGTCTCCTCATGTAGCCCAGGCTGGCCTCGAACTCATGGTGATTCTCCTGCCTCAGCCTCCCAAGTGCTGGGGATTACAGGCACGTGCCACCAGGCCTAGCTAGGTTTTATATTAACTAATCATTACCTTTCAGGAATAAATCCATTGCCCTGATTTATTGTTTGTGTTTTGGGGAAGGGGGTTCTGAAGATTGAACTCAAGGCCTTTTACATGCTAGGCAAGCACTCTACTACTCAGCACCCTTAAAAATCATGACCGAATTTAATTTGCTAAGAATTTTCTGCACCTCTTATATGTAAATTCACTACTGAGATGGTATCAGAATTTGTCTTATGCTGTCTTTGTCAATGTTTAGTATCAGGGTTATACTAAACTCGTAAAATTAATTGAGAAGCTTTCCACATTTTTCTCTTAATTATCAATTTATTTGGCATTGGGACTTCTCTGTTCTTTAAAAGTTTGAAATGATCCACCCATAAAACAATATGCATTTGGCACAATGTGTGGAAATAATTCTTTGAAAGCCCTTTCAATTCATTCCATGTTTATTTATTAAAGTTTTCAGGCTTTCTTTTTTGAGACAATCTTAGAAAAGCACCTTATCCTCTTTCTCTGAGGTACACATATTTAACAGTACTGTGCATTATTTCACTTTTAATTTATGCAACTCTTATTTTTAAGAATTGTTTTTTATATTTAATTATTATTTGTAAGCAAACACAATTAATTATGTTTTATTTATTTCAAGACCCCCCTATAACTTTCAACTTCAAGACATGCACCATCTTTCTGTCTTTTACCTGCTGTTATATCTCAGTTGCCAATCCTGAGAAATAGGAATAAACTTCTTTTACTATGTTAGTGCAGATTTTCATTCCTCTAGCTTACTTTCAATCTGTCTGTATCTTTCTCTTTTTTTTTCTATTCATCAACTTTCAAATTCCTCTCTGACTGTAGATAGCTTCTCTCCTTTAAAAAACCTTATTTAAGGGCCAGGGATTTAGCTCAGTGGTGCTGCCACCTGCCTCTCAAGTGCAGGGTACCAAGTTCAATCCCCGGTACCAAAAAAAACCACAAAACTTATTTAATTAAGACCTCTTATTTATCTTATTGTTTCCTGAGTCCATTTATTCTTGATTTTAAATAAATTTTTAAAAATTCTGTTGGAAAATATTTTAAAATATGCTTTTTATCTTTATCTTTGTTGTTATTTTATTGTCTATTTTTATGATGGAGAATCTTTTTACAGGTCCCACATGGCTTTTATTTTGGGTGCATGCACATATGGGCTTTGTACACACACAGGTACACATATGCATGAACAAAAGTGTGGGCACATGAATGTACGGTGTATTCATTCTCAAGTCTCAGAGTGAACACAGACCAGAGAGAGCTACTAGGGTCCTCCTTCTCTGCTCTTCTGGAGACTGGGATGCTGGAATCCCCCCATCACAACTGTCCACTGTTGCTATGGTCTGGCCCTTTGAGAATGCACTGTGCTCTTTAGATGTCTGTAAGCTCCTGCTGGTGATCAATAAGCCATTTACAGCTGCAAACAGAGGAGCTGCATGTCTGATGGCCCCGTGGCATTTCGCTGGAGAAGGATTAATCAGCAGCAACCTTTGCGTCTGTCAACCACCCTGCTTGCAATGTGTTCCAAGAACTAGGGCTCTGGCCTGACATTAGTCAGAGCAGCCACTCAGGTCCTTGTTGGCTGGAAATGTTGGGCCTATCAACTCCCTCCTGTCACCCAAGGATGGGTCCAGCTTCCACCCTTCGTGCACAAAGCTGAGGCGATGGTCATAGTAGGAGCCAGGGGACTGGGGCTCTCAGGATCTTCAACAGTCTGCTGAGGAGCTGGCAGTGCCAGGAGGCCCCTACTACCATACTTGACCCCCTTGAATAGGTTTCTCTCATTTTACAGAGGAAACAGTAAACTTTCAGTAGATGGCTGTCACCAAAGTGGCCCCCAGTGAAGAGAATGCCCTGCTATGTGGTGGGCTCTACCCTTTGTCCACAGCCCCTGAATGCCATCCTACCCTTCAGTGCCTGAGGATAAGGTCCCCATCTTGCCACACTGATGGGGGGCATGGCTGACTGAGATGTTGGAGAGAGGCTGGGCTAGCTTCATGCAGAGGCCCTGTTAGCTGGTACACGTGAGGGCTCCTTACTGAGCTTCTTTCTCCCAGGAGAAGAGCTGCTGTGGAAGAGGCTGCTGCTCCTTCACCTGGGTTCCCAGGGTCCCAGATTAATTCTTATCAGTAGTTATAGAGGGCATTATGGAGCAATCAGGACATTTGAGCATCGAACATACATTGCTGAAGTCTACTAGGAGTTGAATAGGAACCTGGTTCTCAGGAGGTCCACTCTGCATTTTTAGGAGTGATGTGTCATGAATGTATAGACAGATGTGTGTGGGTACACTTGCTTATAAACAAACAGGAGGAATCAGGTGATAGTAGGTGGGAGAACCAGAACCTCAGCCCTAGGGTAGATCTCCAGTTTCCATGGCGTCTTGGTTTTCACATGGCCCCTCAGCCTTCTTCTGACCCTTTACTCACCATTGCCAGGGAGTTCTTTGTCTCTAACTTACCTACGTGGCTATTGCCCTGCCAAAGCTTCTGAGAACAGATCCTATCAGATTGTCTTTGGACCCCTGTGGCTATAAGTTCCCTCCATTCCTTGTTCTGCCCCTGTTGCTTCAGTATCCTTGACTTCAGGCCTCAAGTATTCTCTGCCTCCTGCTCACCTTGCTGGTCCCACAGCCCCCATGGCAAGCCCTTTCCCCTTGTCCCTCTGACTCAGACTTAATCTAGCCTGTGTATCTCTAGCCCTGTTACTTCAGGGAGTGTGTGAATGTGTGTATGTTGTGGAGGTAGAGGTCTTTGGCAGGGAGAAAGGGAGAGGTCTTAGTCAGCCCCTGCAGCAGTCATGGGGTTCAGAGAAGTCCCTTGAATGCTGTTCTCTCAAGGCCCACAGCTTTAGCCTCATTGGAGCAACCCCACCCCATAAAGGAGGCCTGGGTCTCTGTGGTCATTCTCTTTGGCCTATGGCTGCAGAAGTTACCCTCCCAGGAGGTCTCTGGCTGTCACTTTCACCTTTACTGGAGATTAACTAACCTTGGTTCCTCAGAGTGCTGATCGCTCAGCTAGAGTGGTTTCCTGGGCTCTATCCCCTAACTCCAGTATGTGCCTGAGAGCCCTCAGAGGGGTACTACATGTGCTCAGTTGTTTCCTGTCCTGTTGCAGAACAACACGCTGTAGCTCTGCCTCAAAGTTTAAGGACAAAGGGGAGGACTCTTCATCAGGATTTGATTCCAGGCCTCATCCCATTGATTCTGTGAGCAGAATAATGTGAATACTGGGTGGCTCTAAGCCTGTAGGATCCCTGGGCGCTGAGTCACTGAACATCTTGTTGAGGCACAAGTCTAAAGAGTTTTCTGCCTAGAGTGCACTTGTGATCCTAAATGTTCCAGAAGCCCAGTTTGGGGTACAGCGAGGAAATTACTCCAGGATACAACCAGCAGACCCTGTGTCTAGATTGGGACCCTAAAGAAGATCCACCTCACCAGCCTCCCCACTAAAACAGGGGCTGGAGAGTTCTACCTAGCTTAGTCCTGGAGGGAATCACAGCACCCAGGAGATGGCTATCAGGTCAGCAGCCTGCTCCGTACCTCTAGGCCTCTGAGGTGAGGGCTGGGACATGGCTTGTGAGTGTGTGTGAGGGCTGGGCTCAGTTCTGAGCCACAGCTCTGGTTTGGGCTCCTCTGGTAACCTCACCTATCCCCAGGAGTTCAGAAGTAAGACTGATTTTTCCTTCCTTGGAGTCCAGGGCTGCCTGATCACTTGTCTGTCCCCTTATCCTCTGTTCCCTTTGCTGGCAAGAGCTGAAATCAAAGTGATAGACAGGAGCTGCCAAGCTGGACGTTCCAAGCCCTGACCCACCCTGCTAAGCCAAGGCGGGGAGCATAGCGTGAGAAGGAGGGGAGGAGGTGCCTTTCAGTCTCAAGGGGAAGTTACTGTTCCAGCAAACATGAAGCAGCTGACATCCATGCCCTTGTCCCACTAGCAAACAAGGACCAGCATACTGCCTGACAAGGGGAAGCTGTGTCTGGTGTGTGGGCCTGGGGAGGCTTCCAGGAAAAGGTTGTTTGCAGAGGCTCGGAGGTGTAAACTCTGAAGCTACTACATTGATTATAATATCCCTTAAGCCCATCTCCAGCAACTATAGACACAGAGGCCAGGAGCTTCCTGCAGAGAGTGATAAGGTTCTCCCTGCACAGAAGGGCCCACTCTCAACCTTCTGGCGAAGGTTGGAGAAGGGCATATCCAGGTTCCCCTAGAGCCAAGACTATGCTCCCTCAGGGCCTATCAGGGACAGGGAGTTGGTGTCCCTTCAGTCATTGTGAGCTGCTAAAGTTTTAGGTAGAATTTTGTGTATGACAAATGAGAAAAGACGTCTCTTCTGATTTCTGGAAGCCTAGGCACTACAAAGGACCCTCCTGTTCTCAAATGTACATTAAATTACTGCAATTCCAAAGCAACAAAGTCCAATACCCATTCATGATAAAAAAAACCCTACAGAAACTTGGAAAAATGGTCTGTATCTCAATCTGATAAATGCCATCTATGACAAACCAACAGCCAACATCATACTAAATGGACAAAAACTGAAAGCCTTCACTCAAAAATCAGGAACAAGACAAGGATGTTCACTGTCACCACTCTTGTTCAATATAGTTCTGGAAACATGAGCCATGGCAATTAGACAAGAGAAGGAAATAAAAGAAATAAGGATAGGAAAGGAAGAAGTTAAATTATTGTTATTTGCAGATGACATGATATTCTACATAGAAGACCTCAAGAACTCCTCCACCAAAAATTTTCTAGATTTAATAACCAAATTCAGTAGCATAACTGGATACAAAATCAACACTCAAAAATCAATAGCCTTCCTGTACACAAATAACAAACTCACTGAGAGAGAAATTAGGGAAACAACACATTTCACATTAGCACCCCCCAAAAATGAAATACCTAGGAATTAATCTAATGAGGGAAGTAAAAGATTGGTTAGCAAATTTCAATGAGTCAGATCCATACACATTATTTTCAGACCAAAACATAATCAGTTAGAAGTCAAAACAAGGTTTTACAAATAATCTTAATGACTTAAAATATTATAAAAAATTTTTACAAATCATCTTTCTTTGGAAAATAAAATAGGTACTTCTAAATGACATATGAGTTAAAGAATGATACATAATGGAAATTGGAAATACTTAGAACTGGGCTATAATGAATATAATACCTATCAAGTATATGGTATATGGAGCGATATAACTGTATAGCTATATATGAAATATTGCTAAGTGCTTGCTATAGTTTGAATGTCCTTTAAAGCTCTTGTTGAAATGTAATCACCATTATAATGGTAAGTGTGAGAGGTAGGACCTTTTAAGGGGAGATTAGGTTACGAGGGTTGAGCCAGAACATGCCTTCCCAAAATATAAAGAATTGTGAGCTAAAGACACTGAGACGGTGCGGTGCAGGACAGCTCCACCCTCCCTCTATTTGCCTAAAAGCAGGTCACAAATTTACAAACATGAAAGGTGTCCTATATCTGCACTCAGGGAGAAAGAAAGTTAACATAGAAGACAGCTTGAGACCCTCGGAGGCTGAGAGGCCACCAGAGGAGTCCACACCAATTAGCTTTACTGACAGACTGCATTTTCCAGTAAGTTGCTTCCCTGAGAGAACCCCAAGTCCCCTCCTGTGTCTTGTCACTTCAAAACTCATTGTTCTTTGTTGAAGATGCTACAGAAGATGGAATTCAAAGCCATCTCTGAGAACCATTCATTTCCTGGGTGTCTCCATGTACATATGAAACACACATGTCACTAAACTTCAGTGGATTTTTCTCTTGTTGATCTGTCTTTTGGAACAGAGTCGCTTCCAAAAAAGAACGTTGGGATGTCATTATTTTCTCCACATAGGTTGCACAGACATATTTTACCAAACCTTCAAGGCACAGGTGCAGAGGAATGTAATATTGATTATGCTCAAAGCAGGCTGTGAAGAGTTAACCCCACAATTGGCTTGTTTATAAGAAGTAAGTCTGGCCAAACCCTGCAGGCCAAGGCCAGAGTAACTCGTACCCAAATTCCTTTCCCACAACTAAAACCTTCTGACTAGAAGGACAATGTTCTAATTACAATCATATATTTTGTCTATTTTGTTCCTAGTTTGAGAATGCTCTGTCTTATCCTTTATGAGCCGTGTTTACATTAATTTCCATAGAAACCACATGTTGCCTTTACCCCTATTGATTGCCAATAAAAGTCAGTGCCTAGGACTGGCCACTGCCTTTGTTGGTTACGCCGGCATAGGTCTTCCTGGCACCCACCTTTGTATTTTTTTTTCTCAGGCCTGAGTCACACACCGGGCAGGTGGAGACTAGAGACGTAATGCAGGAATCTCTGACACACGGGATATTCCAGTCTTATACAAATACTTTCTGAGAGTAAAGACGGAAAGCTCCCCAAATTATTTGGAGGCCATTATAACCTTTAAAACAAAACAGTTGAGAATAGTACAGGGAAAGATAGTCCAATCTAATACCTATACAAGGACATAAAAATCTCCCCAAAATCATTAGCAAACTCACTCCATGGTCTATGTGTTTAAATGTGATGACACACTTGGTTAAGTTAGGGATTGCGGGTGAAAGGTGGGAACAGAGGCTGGGCAGGAGCCGTATCTGCTTGGGAAACCTCCACCTGTCTTCCCACATCCCTCTTTGTGCCCAAGCTTGACCCCTCTTCAGTCCTACAGGACACCCAAGGCAGGAGAGGCTGCCTTAGGGGTTCCACGACACTTCTTGTCTGGCAAAGGCCTATCACAGCAGACTCTACCCTGCTGAACTTGGTGCCCAACCACCAGGTAGAGGGCAGGTGGCTTCATCCCCAGCCTTGTTCAGTCCTACATCTTCCTGCAGGATCCAGTGATACCAGACATAATGCCTTGCTCCCAGGAGCAGTGAGAGCTCCTGAAAATGGAGTCTTTGCCTTGGGAAGGCTGAGCTTTTATAAGAAATTGCTAAATTCATTACCAGGGCCTGGAAGGGGGCTCTGGGTTCTGGACAAAGCTGGCAGATGATCCCAGAATCAAATCAAGAAGCCCATTTAGCACAAGCAGAGCTCTGATGTTTAGTAAAGAGAATTGGATCTGAGGCCTGGAGCCCTAGCCAACAAGGTTATGGCTGAGAGTGTCATGGTGGGGTCACCCTGCTGCGCCCCACCCTGTCTGGAAGGCACAACGGACCCAGCTCTCTGGGAAAAATGTACTTCTTAAGGAAAAATTTGCACTGCTCCCAAAGCAGTGTGGTCCCCACACCACTCCCAGAGTTCAGCTTTGACCCACACTACTGACACACGCATCCACTCCAGAAAAGGCCACCTAGGATACGGAGGAGAGGTCACACCTCTGGTGATTTCTCACTATCCTGGAGTGAGGGTCCTCTATGAGATCCTCCTCTGTGAGGAGATGAGGGGAGAAAGCCAAGGGCCCCTGAGCAGCAGAAGCTAGACTCATTTGCCCTCTCCCCTGGGTGGCTGTCATGTCCTGCTTGCCATGGGGTTCTGCTAATGTCCCCAGTGTATCAGGCTGACTGCCCCCCAGTGAAGGTGGTGGCCAGTCACAGAGCCCCAGGGTGGGAAACCACAGGGGCCAGTCTACTCTTGAAGAAAGAAAGTTTTTGGAAGTGCCTCTGGGCACAGCCTGGGTAATAGGAAGTATCTAGAGGTTGCAGGTCAGGTGCTCACTGGAATTAGGATCTGGACCGCTTACATGACCCCATTTCACCTCCTGTATGCCACATCTTGTCCTAGAGGCTCCTCAGATGAGGCCTCCTATGCGTGGGCATGGGTAGCACATAGTAGTGGCCTAGTGGGGGATCTTTATGCACAATGGCATTTTCTGGCCCCAAATGTCCAGAGAACGGCAGCCCAGCACAGGTGAAAAATGTCCAGAAGCAGTCCCCCCAAAAGGGATGCACACATTGATGTCCAGATTGTGGTTCTTATCACTGTCCTATCACAAGCCTATGGATGGAAATGAATGAATGGGGGACTAGTGCAGAGGAGTACCAAGTAATTTGTGCAGCTATTCTTTCCTTGGAGAGGCAGAGGGAACTCTGATTCTCTAAATGTGGGTTGTAGCTGCCTAGCTCCTGCTCCTTCTCCCCCTTGATCCTTGGCTTCTGTGCCCTGCCCCTCCATCAACATATCATGAAGGCTTCTGGGGACTCATGGGACTGCTGGCAGGGGAACATTGGGTTCAGAGTACAGTTGCTTCTGTGTGGGGTCCCCTGGGGATCTTCCCTGTGGGAAGATGGCCACAGGCACCCTGTGTCTTTGCCCTTCCCATGGCAGGGAACCCCAGCCTCAACACCACCACTGGATGCATGGAAGTCCTGCTGTGGGTAGGATCCTACGTGGGGTGCAGGGAGGTGCACAGAGCATGATACATAGCATGGGAAACCAAGAATGTGGGCAGCTGGGTGGCCAGGACCACTGCTTTCCTCTCCCTCTGCCATCAGTATGCAGGCACCAGCTCCACCAGCAGCCACAAGGGTAGCTTGTCTGTTTGGGCTACTGTGTCTCACGTCTGCCTGCCCCCTTAGCCCTCCAGGCCCCTGGTGTCCCTCAGTGCTATCCCCACCCTTACCTAGCCTGGCAGGGAATGAATCACTGTGCCTGCATGTGTGCCTCAGCTGGGACCTGCCACCATTTATCTCTTGCTGCTTATTCCTTGCGATTCCTTTAGTGTTGCCATGAGCTTTTCCACGCATATGTGCAATATCAGTGCTTGCTCTCAGGTTCGTACTGATTGCTTTCATTTGAGAAAGGGCTCCTCAGCCCCTCAGCACCCTGGGAACCTACTGATCACAGCCTGGCACCTCTCTGTGCCCTTCCTGCCCCATCCTCTGTCTTGTGAGGCAGAGCAGTCACTTCTTAAGAGCATCCTATTTCCAGCCCAAGAGAAAGCTTATTCTCAGGCCAAACCTCACCCCACAGAACCACTGCTTGGAGGCCACTTGATGGGCAGCTGGAACAAGGCCCTACTGCCTTAGTGGAGCACTTTGTCTCATGTCTTAATGTTTTCAAGTTTTAAATTGAGGTTTCTGCTTTAAAGTAATGCTACTTTATTGTGGGAAAGTTAGGAAGTGTATCAACTAGAAGAAAGGACAAAACTCCCTGGTTCTGGCTATCTGCAGCAAAGTCCTCCCTAAGTGTTTTGTGCTCAAGTGTGCTTTTACCCAGAGGTCAAATGGCACAGGAACAGCACTGATGTTATGGATTAAACTTTTATCTTCTGATCATAAAGGCAATGCTTGGTCAGTAGCATAGAAAATTAATATACCCCAGGAAGTATATGAAGGAAGCAAACACTGACAAGACCACACCTCTGATCAGCTTTCCAGGGTCTTCCTAAGGGGCTCCAGCCTGCTACCTTCCACAAGGTGGGGCTTTTAGAGCCAGAGCAGCAGAAAAATACCTTGTTCCTAGTGGAGGATGAAGTAAGGAGAAACTTGGTGTCAAGTAGCTTGGTGGTCATGGCTTATTATTCTATACAAATAAAAATAAAATGCTTCCACATACTTTGACACATGACTGCATATGATGTAGCAAAGCATTCTTCACAATCTTTGGCTCAGTACACTACTCTGTTGTTTTACTACCTTGAGGTGGCCCAACCATGCAAAAAGTGCCACTGTTGCTGGGCCAGGCAAGCTGCTAGCACTGAGTTATGTGGCCCTACAAAGCGGGAGAGAGGGTACTTAAACTCTGGAGGAAAGTGTACTAGAGAAATGCATCCAGATATGGGGGAGTGCAGAGGGGGCTGCCTACAGACCCTGATCTGGGTACTCCAGTAGTTAATTTCCATTCTTTTTTATTTTTGGTTTGAATCTCTAAAGGTGTTTTTTTGAGAGCAGTTTTAGGTTCACAGTCACATTGAGGGGGAAGTGCAGAAATTTCCCACATTCCCCCTGCCTCTCACATCCACAGCCTCCCCAGCTCTCAGCATCTAAAATGTGGCCCATCTGTTACTGTGGTGAACCTCTCCAGACACATCATCACCTAGAGTCCACATTTTACACTAGCACTTACGCTTGACATTGTACACTCCATTTTTCAGTTGCTCAAAGAGTATCTTCCACGAACTTTTTGAAGACACATAGATAGCATTATGTTTATATTATTACAACTATCATCACCACAAATGTTCTTTATATATTGATATAAACAAATATGCTGATTATTTGAGTTTACTTAATAATTCATATCAATGTATTATTTATAAAAAATAAATGTATTTATATATTTAATGTGCAATGAAGCAATAGTTGCAGAATTTTGAGGCAAATGCATTTTTTTTTTCTTCAAATCCACACAAGAGTTTATTACCAGCCAAGACCCGAGCTGAGCATCAGACTCGAGCCCCGACTAGGGGGAGATAAACATGTTTTATACACCTTTGAGGCCAACAGTTTCTAGGCCCCCCTATGGGCAAATGCATATTAAGACTCTTGTACAGCCATGCTGACCTGGTTTTCTCCAGTGAACACACATGAAAGATGCCATTTCAGAGAAATTGAGACTGCCCAGTTTCAGTTCCAGGGTCACTAGTGCTCCATTAACTGGGGTTCTCTGTGTTTTCCCATATCCTCGCTCCTTGAAATGTTTGCTTCATTAGTTTGTTGCTTGATGCTCGGGTTCCTGCTTCTTCTCCTTCCCACAGGGCTCCAGCTGACCCCAGCTTTCTAGCTCCTCTCCTCAGAAGCCTGCCCTGGTTCTGTGGGTGCAGAGTCTTCCTGCACCTGTGCCCTGAATTCTGCTGCACCTGGGGGTCTTTGCAAGGATCCTTTCCCATTTTGCCATGCCTCATCTTTCCATCTCTGTTGGTGTGTCTTGAAGTCCCCTCCTATGCAGGGAGCTGTGCCTCCCACATCAAATGGTAAATGTCAAAGAGTTTTCTGCTGTGGTTCTTCTCCTACGCCTTCAAAATAGTGCTCTTCCCTTGTTTCATACCCTTTGCCCCCAATCCCATAAGCTCCCATTATGCCAGCCAGGATAGGCAGTTTATGCATCCCAGGAGGGCTGGCAGAGCTTCTCCTGGGGAGGCACCTGCTCCACCCTGTGGCACTCTCTGAATCCACCTTATCCTGGCTGCCTTGGTGGAGACCCATCCCTTTCTATGACCTACACACATACTGCTCGGGGGCCAGGCTGGTTTGGGAGAGGGAGGGAGCTCTTTTTTTGCAGGGACCTGGTGTTCTGACAACAGGGTTTCTCTCTGTAAGTTGTCAGGGCCTCGATGAGCCTGTCAGTCACTGTGCAGGTGGGTGTCAAGGTTCTGGGGCTTTGAAGTACTTCCCCTCCCCTAGGAACTGACTTGGGTTTGAGTTTAAGGCTTCATCCCAGGGCCTCTCTGGAGATCCCTGGCCCACTTAAGAGGGCAGATTCCTCAAAAGGCACACCAGCTGGACCTGACATCTTCTTTCAGCCTATTTATTGTAAAATAAAGAAAACCAAAGAAGTAGGTGGTTTAATGTGTTAGCACCTGCTGCCCCAAAAAGGTCTTCAAGAGCCACAGCCCCTGCTTCATCTGTGTGCGGACACCTAGGTTTGTGTCCTGAGACCCCAAAGTGTAGTCTTGCCCTGGTTTTAAATCTGGTGTGTCCTTAAGTCCCTTCTGCTCCCCAAGTCCCCACCCTTTCTCCTGTGGTTTATCCACAACACATGGGCCACTGGATATACTGCTGCAGACCCATGGATCCATGGACAAGTGATAGCTGGATATGGAGCACCATGGGGCAGGGTCACTGTCTCTGGTAGGACTCTAGGTGGGTGGTGACTGACCCTCAGGAGGCTGCTTGGGACTGGCTACCACCCTTTCTCTGATTGGAGAAGCTGGAACCCCAGGACCCAGGTCTACTCATCCCCTGAGGAGCATGTGTGTGCAAAACGGTGACATTCAGATCCTGTCATTTCCTTTCAGTCATGAGTTGGCAAACTTATGAAAAGGCAGCTCCCCATATCTGCCATCAGGCTATCTGATTGTCCAGTTGTGGAAATAGGACAACGTCAGTGCTTATCTCTCCCCCCTGTTTTTTTCAAGTTTTCAAGATCATAATGTGGGTCCTGTCATCTTCACAAGATGACCAATTTGATTATAGACCTCCCCTCTCATACATCACTGTGGTGACTCTACTAGACCATGTCTCCATGTCATGGCTCGGATCTTAATTGTCCCCCCAAAGATCGTGTGCTAAAGCCTTGATTCCCAGCTGATGGCTCTGTTGGGAAATAGTGGAAATGTTAGGAGGTAGGGCCTAGCTGGAGGAAGTAGGTTACTAAGTAATGTCTTTGAAGAACCCTAGCCTGTGTCCCCCTCTGTGTGTGTCTCTCCTCTCTCCTGTTCACCATGAGCAGTTTTTTTCTACCATATGCTCCACTATTATGTTCTCCTCACCAGTCCAGAACTGACAGAGCCAGCTGACCATGGACTGAAACCTATGAAACCATGAGCCAAAATAAATCTTTCATCCTTGAATTGATTTTCTCAGGTGCTTTGTCTTTGTGTTGAAAAGCTGGCACTTAGTTTGGACCATTGTGAATAATATTTTCAAGTACATAGTGTGCTCTTTCAATATAATCCAAATCTTGTTACTTCAGAAAAATAAATATTGAATGTAAGCATTTATTCTGCTCATTTGGTTTGGATTTCCTCTTCAAGGGCCTATTATTCATATATTATGTCTTCTTTGCTTCTTTTCAATATATCAGTTTTTCCTTAATACTTTAACCCCTTTGTTAGGGTTTAAAAATGAAATATTCCCCAAAGATTCATGTATTGAGGGTTTGACCCTAATGCAGCAATGTTCAGAGGTGGGCCCTAGAGAGATGATTGGGTCATGAGGGCTCTGGATTGTTTCATCAATGAGTTCATAGCTAAATTCACTATAAGGAAGAGGGGCCCAGTTGGAGGAAATAACTTACTGAGAGTGTGCCTTTGAAGAAAGAGTATAACTTGTCCCCAGGCCCTTCCTTTCTGAGTCTCTCATTCTCTGCTTCCTGGATACCATAAGATGAACAGCTTTGCTCTGCCACACCCTCAGTCATATTTCTGTCTTGCCACAGGCCCAAAAACAGTAGAACCAGCTGACCATGAAGGGAAACTTCTGAAAACATGAGCCAAAATAAATCTTTCTTTCTTAAAGTCATTTTTCTCAGATTTTCAGTCACAGGGATGAAAAACTGACCAACACAACTTCTGTGTGTTTCTTTTGCCCCTCTTTTTGCTGTTCTATTCTCCAAAGATATTATCTTTGTGTTAATTCATTTTTATGTTCTGTCTAGTTTATTCTTCACATAACACAGTTGGTTACAGAGATGTACAGTCACACAGACACAAATTGAGCCAAGCTGAATAATTGAGGTGTCACTCCCTTTATGCCTACTTGTCCTATGCCTGGCATGTAGCAGATGTTTAATAAATTCCTGTGCCACAGTTATTGTTCGGTTTACAGAGCATCTTGGCTAGGATAGCAGTTTGTCACCAGGAAGCCAGATCATGATACAGCAAAGAACTAATCCCTCACTCTTTGGTCTTCAGTTCTTTGTACCCTTGACAAAAGATAAATAGGCAGCCATGCAGAAGTATAGGTAGAATTTATCGTAAAGAAGATAGAGTTATGCCTTCAAATGAGGACGTGGGCAGTGTTGCAAAGATATGTGCACCGAGTGTGAATTTGAGTATATGTTTATGCACAAAAAGCTATGCCTGGAGTTAGGGAATTATGGTGATTTACATGCTTATCCACATTTCCCTCAGGGTTACTTTGGAATGTTAATATCTCAAAAATTTCTTCCTTGTTCCTTTCAGGTGGTCAGTGTTCCTTTGGGGGCCTTAATCATCTAAGAATCTTAGCCCAAAGAGAGAGTCCTTAAAGAATTCCCTTTTCTGATATTGGGGATAGGCCATGACATCCAGGAATGCTGTATGTCTTGTTTTGGGAAAAGATGGATAGGTGGCCAGATATTGGAAGGGATGTGTATAATGCATAATATTAAAATGTCATTGCACTCTATGGGGTCACTTTAGGTCTGAGATCACAAACGTATTATAAATTGAAGCCTTTTTTAAAAAACTTAACTATACTTGGCAAAGCATGTTATTTTGCCCTCCCTCTTGTCCTTCAGGCCCATTAATATCTGATTACCTGCCTAACTGTTTGGTCTCAAGCAAGAAGCTAAACAAATGTATTCCTGGGTGTGGTGGAGTCACTTCTCTCTGCCAGGGTCACTCCTCAAATGCTATTTTTCTAGAAAGACCACTTAACCCCAAACTAGATTATGTATTCCTATTGAGGGTTCTTAATATTGACAGTATGATTGGGTTATGGGAAGCTGTCCTCCACTCACATGAACCAGGGCCAACACCTCAGACTTTGTTGGAAGGCTTACTACTAGGTGGAGCTCACTGAAGGTTCATGCATATGAATTGCATCTCATACACCCAATTATGACAGAGTGAATTATGGAAAAGGACATGCGTGATAGGTACAGCTGACAGGACTCAGCACCCTATCAATCATGTTGTCAGTCATGCTCTGGAAGACCCAATGGGAGGTGCCCTAAACCTGGCACATTTTAAATTCTTAAACTCAATTCCTTCAGCACTTGTGCCATTTTCCTTTCCACTAGTATTAGCCTGCTCACTCTGAGCATACTGCCCTGATTAAAACTTTGTTGCTTTTTCCTTACTGTCATGTGCTACATCCATTGTTTTTTCATTGTGCACAAGAACCTAGGAACCTGTCCAAAACCTCATCACCCATGGGAACATTTTCATGGCATTGTCTTTCCTTGAGCCGGAACGGATCTCTACCATGGCTCCATAATCATTTTTGTGCACTTGCCTCACTCTCTGGCCCAGGCACTCACCCCCCCCCCCCAGGGCAGCAAGGTATCTGTCATGGTCTTCTCTCCTGTTCTGTGATGGCCTTTCTTGTTTCTGGGCTGTAGAGATCTGAGATACCTTTTAGAGCCCAGTCCACTGCTGAACCCCTTGGAGTTTGTGTTGATGCTACATGATCATTCAAAAGTGAAGGATGAGGAGAAGTCCCCAGAAAGCAAATTCTGATAATACTTGGAGCAGTTTTGTGATGAGATGGGCCAAGCAGGGACAAGAACAGGTCCTGAATGGGAGCCAGATGATAAGGCTGAAGGTTTTGAACAAGAAACTTTGTGGGAAAACAGAAGTATGATTCTGTGAAAACTTGACGGAAATGGACATTGGCCTACAAAGGGCCCAGGGTCAGTACCAGCTCTCTGTTCACTGAAGGGGAGACTCGCCACAGGTGATTGTTCCCAGTAGACACCTGCTTCCCACTTCTGATCAATAATTGGGTCATATCTCACTGTGGGTCTTAGCTAGCCTATTTTAAATCCTTCTTTATAGAAATTCTGAGAAGTATTTCATAGAAAAGAACCAGCACCTCGAGATGAATTTTAGACATGAAATGAACACTGCCAACTAGGACCAAAGGTTGTTTCATCCAAAGGACACTCTCTGCCTGCACTGAAGAGGAGGGGCAGCTAAGCCTAAATTTAGCCACAGCTTCCTGAGAGTGCCATAGAAACCCAGAGGAGTGGCTAAGTTCAGACCTCAAGCCCAGAGTTCCCAACAGAAACTTCAGCTGACTCACAGAAATGCAGGGTGGGCTCGGGGACACCAGCCAGGTGGGAATGAGGACACAGACAAAGCAGGCTAGCAGGGATACTGTTCAATCTTCTCCTTCGTGGAGAGGCACTGTGATGTGTCTCTCAGAGCCATGCCCTGCTTCGGAAACAAAGCCACCTGGGGGAACGCCCTGCCTGAGGTAATGCCCTCATGTCTCAAATGGACATGCAGGGATTTACATCCACAGACCTGGAAGCTGAGCCAGCACCCAGATGCAAACTCCAGGCTATGCAGTCCTGCCTAGAAGCCACACCCGATCTAGGACCTACCTGGATGAATGACCCAGGCCAGGAGCTCAAGGTGGGATGCTGACCTACCCCACTTAGATGGTATGGGAGTTGGAGCAACCTCAGCTGGGATTGTTGGATGGTGCAACTTGTCTAGCTTTGTTTTTAACACAGTCATCCTCAATGCACTTGGGCAGGCTGTCCTGGTCACCAGAAAATGGCACAGCCACAGATACTGTGGCTCATGCAAGAACAAATGCCCCTAGCTTGTCCATCTGTCAATGGGGGATGCCTTGCTCCAATCTCCTGAACTCCCTTTCTGCCTCACTGGGAACCTGAGCCTCACCTCCTGGCTACACCTAATCACCCCCACCCAGCCCAGGACCCCAATGTCTTCTATATGCATTCCTTGGTAAAACAGCTTCAGCTTTGAAATTGCTGGACACCTACAGCCTCATTCTGGCACATTCCTTGAGCATCTCCCCCAACTGGATGGGAGGCTGTACCAGGGAGAGATGTCAATGGGCAGGACTAGACCAACATCTGCTGCTGGGCCCAGTGGGATGACCCCCAAGCCTTCTGTAATTGGACAGGTAGCCCATCCAAGCACTGTGGTGGCATTGGTGATAGTGGGCTGGTGGGCCACTGAGAAGACCATGGGTGCAGAAGTGGCATCCAGCATGGTGCCCGCCCATGAAGCACAGTAAACTTTTTCCTAGATGTTTAATTTCTCTCTGCTAATTCTGCAGGACATTTAGGGGTTATGGAATGGAAGAGTTCTGTCAGCTCTTAGCCCCACTGATCTCTAGTGAGGCTCAATGATTCTTGGGGACTTTCATAGATCTCAGCAAAGGTGAGAGAATATTTTTTAAAAAGGACTTAAAAATAGGTAGGATATACTGCCATTAATATTAAAGCCTATGATTATATCATGAAACAGATCTCAGAAGGTTTAGTCCAAACTGGGGTGCATTGACTGTGACCCAGTTTTCTCTTTCAACTGCTCTAGGATGGATCCTGGATCCAGTCTTCTCTGAGCCTGGGTCCATCATGCCTGGCTTGTGTCCATTGGGGCCTGGGGCTGGGTCCTCCTGGCTTTAGTCTGGGTCCATCCTAGGTGAATTCTCAGTCCAGTGTAGGCTAAATGTGGCCCTGACTTCATTGTGTTGGTCTTGGATGCTCTCGGAACTAATCATGAGAGAAACGCAAATCAAAACTATAATGAGATACCATCACATAACCATTAAACTGGCTACTATCAAAAAAAAAAAACAACAAAAAACAGCCAGGCATAGTGATACATCCCTCGTGATCTCAGCACTTGAGAGGCTAAGGCAAGAGGATCATGGGTTTAGGTCCAGCTTGAGCTACATAGCAAGACTGTCTCAAAAAGCAAAACAAAAAAGGGCTGGGGATTTAGCTCAGTGGTGCTGCACCTGCCTAGCAGCCACAAGGTCCTGAGTTCAATGCCTGGTATCACCACAGTAAAAAAGCAAAACAAACAAAAAATCAAAAACAAAACAAAAAAACAATATTGGTAAAGCTGTGGAGAAAGTAGTACACTTGTGCACTGCTCCTGGTAGGAATAAAAAATGGTGCAGCCACTGCAGAAAACAGTGTAGTGGCTCCTCAATAAATTAAAAACACAATTACCATACGACCCAGAAATTCTACTTCTAGGTATAAACCCAAATGACTTAAAAGCAAATAGCAGCATTAGTCACAAAATGCAAGAAGTAGAAGCAACTTAAATGTCCATCAATGGATGAATGGATAAACAAAATATGGCATAAATGTATTATGAAATATGATTCAGAAAGGTAATTCTGACACACGCTTCAACATACCTAATGCTAAGTGAAATAAGTCAGTTACAAAAAGACAAATACTGCATGATTCCACTTATATGTGGTCCCTAGAGCAGTAAAATTTGTAAAGATAGAAAGTAGAGTAGTGGTTACTAGGGGTTAAAGGGAGTAATTCTTTCTTACGGCTTAAACTCAATTTATACACCCTGATATTCATATTCTATTTTTAAGCTTAGAAAACTTCAATGCCTTTGGGGTGGGCTTTATTATTTGATCCCATTGAAAACTTATGTAATCTTTAAACATTTTAAACTGAAATTATAAAATTTTAGAAGTCCATCTCCTTTTAAAGTACTCTGTTTGACTGTCAAGCCTTCCCAAATACTTAAAACACCATGTAAACATGTGGTGATCCTTATAATTTCTTAAATATATATTTCTTAAATTTCTTAAATGTCCAAAACTACATAGCAATTTGAGAAGATACCTGCTGATAAACTAAGTCAAAATCAATTACCCAGTTACTGTAAGTTGGAATCCCACGTGTTCTGTTGCTTAAATTTCAGAAGCACTCCAAAGTGATAGTGCCAAATATGCATAAAATTCTTAACAAAATAGTAATTTGGGTTTGAGTTACTTGAAACATTTTTCTATTTAGGGACATATCTTACAAGGTAGGAATGATGATCCTGCCCACTGGAAGGCAACAGGCTTCAGTGGCTACGAGAGTGCTGCCAGGATTCCTGTCCTAGAGGTTAGGATTGGGCTCTACAACCTCCACAGGGGTGAGGGCTGCACCCATGTGACATGTCTGTCCAGCCGCTGAGCCCTGGTGACACATGGCCCCAAGATGAGGCCAAGTTCTGCATCTCATTGGCATTTAAGATACTTAAATATGTCCCTTCCAACTCTAAAGGCTTTAACCATCTATCATTTCTCTCTCTCTCTCTCTCTCTCTCTCTCTCTCTCTGGCTGGCCTTGAACTCACAATCCTCCCACCTCCATCCCCCAAGAGGAGGGATTACAGGTATGTGCCATTGCATGTGCTTTTTCTTTTCTTTCTGTCTATGTGGACAATACCACTACTAAATGTGTGCCAGCTGCCATTTGGATCTCTAGCACTTTGTGGAGTTTTGGGATAGAACTTTGGAGCTCACTTGTCCTCCAGTTTTAGCAGGGCTTGGAGCAGAGGGTAGCCTGCCTGAATGGTGTGTTAAGTAGCTTTGCATCACTATGATAAAATACCTGAGAAAATCAACTTAAAGGAGGAAAAGTTTAGTTTGGCTCCTAGTTTGAAATTTCAGTTTATGGTCAGCTGACTCCATTACTGTAGGCCTTGTGCAAAGGTGTTATAGAGGAAAGCCACTCACTTCATGGCAGCCAGGAAGCAGACCATGAGGTGAAGAGCTAGAGAAGAAGGGGCCTGGGACCAGAAAAAGTCCTCAAGGTCACATCTCCATGACCCTGTATCTTTACCTAGGCCCCAGCTCTGTTTCCATCATCTCAATGCCATCATTGGATCAATCCACTGACAGAGTTAGAGCCTCTTGGCCCAATCACTTGCCCAAAGGACATCCAAGTCTTCAACATATCAGCTTTAGGGAGCAACGAGGGAAACAAGAAGTAGATTAGATGCTGCTTAGGGTTTGGAGATGATGACTAAAAGATACAGTGTAGGGTTTCTTTGAGGGTGACAAAAATGTTCTAAAAGTGGCTGTGGTGGTGATCTGATTTTCTAAGACTTGGCCTCCTGAGGGCCCAGGTTAGCTACTGCATCCATGCTGATGGATGGTGGCAGAGGAGCTGGGGGAGCCGTAGGTATAATGAAAGCTTCCCCAGGGAAGCCAGCTGCCCATCCGACGGCTCCTGTTGTTTCCTTCTAGGTCCTCGGATCTCCCTGGGAAGGGTGCATTTTTGAGAAGGAAGGCATCTAGGTACTGGAACAGAGGTGAAGGCAGAAGGGTATGAGACCATGGTATGCCCAGGTGTGCTCAGTGGCTGGAGTGGTAAGGTGTGGGCCAGAAGTGGTCCTGGTGCTCACCCAGGAGCTCATGCTTACTGGGAACTGCTGGGCCCTACCAGTCTGAGAAGAGCTGTGTTCTGAAAAGGGTACAGGGAGACCAGGGGGCACACAGACTGGGCCTTCTGGGGACTTCAGGCACTTTCTGAAGACAGCCTGGCTTGAGGCATTTACATCCCTGGTGCCCCAGAAAGGTCCGTATGCCAAGGTCCACTGTGAGAAGTATAGAGAAAGGTCACTTGCCCTGAGGCCCATACACTGACCACAGCTCTGGACACAGTGAGTTGCACAAGGAGCCTTCAAGTACCCATATCAGCCTAAGCCTTTCCTTCCCTGGTTTCTCTTACAGAGTTCACTCAGTGATAGGAGTGTCCATGTGATGAAGGACCATTCTCTGCTCTCTTGGGTAAAATTAACATTCTGCACCCTGGTAGGACTTTGGCCAGCATTCTGAGCTCTGCTCACAGTGGCCACTGGAGTGCTGATTTCTTTCTGACCAGAGATAGATACAGGTTTCTAGTTCCCTCCTCTCTCAAAGTTCAGGGAGGACAGAAATGCAGAGGGGACATCCTTTCACTAGATCACGTTTGCTCCTCCAAGGGCAGCGTGTTCTGATTGTAATTAGGTGGCTCACAATTCAATTTGGCAAAGATATTAAAAAGCATCCCGGCGGAGGCCACTGGAATGCTGGGCAGAGGAATGACAGCTCCACAGAAACCTTTAGAAAGAGGGCATCTAACAAACTGCAGCAGCCAAGGGCCTATGGTGCCCTGAGGTTTGGGCAGTGTTTGGCTTCAATTTCCTCTTGTTGGAGCAGGTGGCTCTAGAAGGTGCTTCTTTGTACCCAGGAAGGCCACTGAAAGTCACTTGGGCCATCATAGGCCCAGAAATGGCCACATTTCTGGAAACTAGTGACTCAACTCAAAAGCTCAGTCAGTATAGGCCTCCTTCTCCTCTGAGGACAGAGCAAACCTTCTGAGTATACCTGGGGTCATCTGCACCATGTACCTACTCACAGCACACCAGCCTCGGGAAAAACTCACCTCCCAGAGGAAGCTCATGGCCCATGCATTATGGACAATGTCAACCTTGCCCTCCTGGTAACATGTCTGAATCCCTGGAGACTGTCCAGGCTCAGACCCATTGCCAAGCCAGTACTCCAACTCTTTCTTGAAATTGAGGGTGCTGGTCCCAATTATGGGGTAATGAATTTCAGCCTGCCTGTCACACCTAATAACCACTGAGCCAAGCTGAGATTTGAAGGAAGGAAACTGAGGGAAACCAGAGGAGCCAGGCCAAGGTGAGGTGGGGGCAAGTGCTTCCTGAAGCCAGTTTCTCCAAGTCATAGAAACAGTGACCACATATATCAGGTAATCTTCGTGGAGCCAACCCAGGATGTTCCTGGGGAGGGTGGACATATTTCCTAAAAAGAAAAGAATCCATGGCAGTTGCTCCTTGCAGGGAGATCTTGCTGAGAAGGAGCAGTCTCCATCCCTGCTGGAGGAATACAGATGGGGCCTCGGGCAAGGGAGCTCCTAGGTCACAAGGCCTGCCACTCCTGGAGCAGTGGGGCTCCAGACCAACAGTAAATGGCTTCAGCCACAAGGAGCTGATCCCCCCCCCCCCCCCGAACCTGGGATCAAACTCAGGACCTTGCATTTCCCAGGCAGGCACAGTGCCATTGAGCTAGATTCCCAGCCCCTCACATGATGCTGTTTCTTCCTCCTTTAGCTACCAAGAGATCTTGGTTCTCTACCTGCTTCCCTGGTGGAGAGCAACCAAGCCAGAGCATTTACATGTAGGAGGGCTTCTTTCATTCTCACCCTTACAAATCTCCTTGCAGCCTCTGCTCGAAACTAGCCACACCCAGGCTCCAGGCCCCAGCTCTCCAATACGCATATTCAGTGGGGAGTGCTGAAAGTGAACAAGAGTGAATGAGGTCATGCTGTGGGTGAGATGTTTCAGAGACAAAAACGAAGGGTGATGTGATTGAGCTGGGGACCTATGGGATGGACCAGTTACAAGAAGCCAACCATTTGGCCCGGGGAAAAGTGCTTGGGCAGAGGAAGTGCAAGTGCAAAGGGCCAGAGGCTGGATCAAGTTGCAGTTTCTTGGTACAGAAAGGAGGCCCCGGTGTTCTGGGAGGAGAGAGACAGAGAAGAGATAAGGGATGGGAGGAATGCAGAAACACAGCTCCATCTGCCATACTAAGGGTGTGTGTGTGTGTGTGTGTGTGTGTGTGTATCACTGGGGATTTAAACCAGGGCCTTCACACTAAGCTACCTCCCCAGACCCATCTTTAAAATTTTGTGGTTTTTTTAGATTTTCTTTTTCTTTTTGGTACCAGGGATCAAACTCGGGTCCTTGCGCTTGCACAGCAGGCAGCAAAACCACTGAGCTAAATCCCCGGCCCTTGTGGTTTTTTTAAAGACTGGGTCTCATTAAGTTGCCCAGGCTGGTCTCAAATTTGTGATACTCCTGCCTCAGTCTCTCTGAATGCTAAGATTACAGGTACACATCAACATGCCCAGCTCCAGGGACAGTCTTTCATGAACCTCACAGGAGCCAGCACTGGCCCCCAAATGTTTGAGGGTAAGGGCAAGGTGGGTAGAATGTGCTGACATTGTTTCACTGGGGCAGCTAGGGAAAGGCCTCCATCAGGATTGAAGCCAGGGCTGGGGAAGGAAGACTATTCTTCTATGGAAAGAGACCTCAGTTGAATTCTGACCTCAAATGGAAGCCAAAGAGGTGAGGAATGAGACTTCCTAACCAAGGGAAGAGGAACCTTATCATCCACGTCAATAGCACAGTTCTGGAGGTTCCTTGGCCACTTGGTGAGGCATGGAGAATTTTTCTGTTGCTCCAGGTCATGCCAGGCTGAATTTAGACCAGAGGCTGGGGTTTCCCATGCAAGGACAACCTATCAGCACTAGCTTCCCTCTGGGTGTGACTCCACCTCACCCCACCCCACCCTGGGTTCCCATCAGGCCAGGCTGGGCCCAGCCTGCCCCTGCACTTTGGAAGAGGCCCCAAACAGTGCTCAGGTGACCTAACACCTGTGTCTGGACCTTGTGCCCTGGTCTTGTGGCTGGACTTCCCCACCCCCTTCCCTCAGTGGCTCTATCAAATTGTTCCTGCTCCAATCCTTGCCTCCTGCCAAGCTGTCTTTCTTCTGGAGCCCTGCCCTAGGTTCTTCCCCATCCTTGAGTGCTGCTTCGCCCTCTGTCCTGCATACAGCCTGTGCTCAGATCCTTAGCTGTGCAGTTGTTCCTGCCACACACATCCCAGGGGTGGAGTGGGCTTTCCTGGCACATTATCCAGGCCTCTGTCTCTGAGCCTGGCTTGGAGGGATAGTTTCCAACTGTGGAGGCAATGTCAACTATAGGGCAGACCCAGGACATCCTCACCCCTGAACCTGGAGCCAGGCTCTGCGATGTCTGGGATGTGGACTGAGCTTGAGGTCAGGGTGAAGTCTCACAAGAAGCCTGAATAGACTGAGGGTGGCAAAAATCAAGCTGGTCTTGGCAAAAATGAACAGAATTAGAGAATTTGCTACTTCACAGGACTCCTCAAGGTCTTTGTACCATGACCACTCAGACCATGACAGCAAAGAGGAAGAGACAGGGGTAGAACAGAGGCTCTGGCTCTAATGTT